>NC_051163.1:38880961-39116424 GCF_013339745.2 Dermacentor silvarum
AACGCCTGCAACGGGACCACCGAGGGCAATCCACATGGTGATAAGCTTTGAACGAAAGGCGGTCCAGAACACATTTGTCAGGAAGATCAACAAAGGGGGTTATGGCGTTGCAATTGAAGCGTGACTAGTTGAGGGAGCGACAAAAACTATTAAGAGAAATTGTTTTGACGCAAAAAAATGATGTCCTTATTCGAGCAAAACGTAAATTCTAACTAGTTTTTAATAGATGTGACGAGCAACGAAAAAGATGGTCGCATTTTTCTCTGGTACAAATAAAACATACGTAAAAATGGTTTAATCACACCAAAATTAAAGGTATGGTGAACGTCCCTTTTTAACAGCGAAGCTGTTAAGGGCTCACTCTTCGATGGTCACGTCCGGCAATAGAAAAAAAAAAAACTCTCATTGGCCGTACTCTGTATGTGCGAGTGGAAGCGCGTGAGGACGAGGGACGCGAGGTTGCAGGGGGACCGAACGGACGGCGGAGAGCAAACACCACTTATGTGCGAGTGAAAGCGCGCGAGGGCGAGCGACGCGCACTTTCACGGGAAGCGAACGCACGGCGGAGAGCAAACGCGACTTCTCAGTGGAAGGGTAGCGGAGGGCGAGGAGGGCATCGAGGCCCCTAGACTGTGCGTGTGCGTGCTAGAGATGGGTCGCTCAGGAGCGAGCCGGATCTTGTGAGCGGCTCTTTTTAAAGAGCGAGTGAACGGTCGTTCAGTAAATATGAGCGGCGTTTATTTTGGAGAAAGGGAGCCGGCTCTCGCGTTCAGAGAGCCGTGCCGAACCGTTCCGTCAGAGCCGGGTCTTCTGCTGGGTGCGACTTCCGCGCCATCTATTAGCGGCACGAGAAAGCAACTGCCCTCCCGCCCTTCCTCGCAAGAGTCGACATCTATTAGCGGTACGAGAAAGCAACTGCCCTCCCGCCCTTCCTCGCAAGAGTCCACATCTATTAGCGGTACGAGAAAGCAACTGCCCTCCCGCCCTTGCTCGCAAGAGTCGCCTTCGGCTGAAGAACGAAAGAACCGCCGCTCACTTACTGAACCACCGCTCCCTCTCTCTTCAAAAGAGCGGCTCAAAAGATCCGGCTCGCTCCTGAGCGCTCAGGAGCCAGCCGCTCTTTTCGCCACGGCTCCCTCGCTCTTCAAAAGCGAGCCGCTTTTTGTAGCGTTAGCTACACTGGCCTAGCCAAGCCCGTTTCGCGCGGCACATCAAGAGCCTTGCTGCGCATGCGCAAGGATCAGTGATGTCACACGGCTTGCGCACCGGAGCCACCGGAGCCGGCACCTCTCGCGAACTACGCCGCCGCTTCGCGCGACTCACCGCCGCCGGTCTGCGCATTCCAGAGGAGTGACGTCGTAGCCGTGGTAGACGCACTGGCGCCGGCGCGCGCTCGCTGTGCAGTCGCCGTCTGACACTGCGCTTACAGTGTACTAGAATAGCTCTTCTAGTACACTGTACTGCGCTGGAGCCGCTGCGCTTCTGACTGGCGTTTGCCAGTGTGGTATAGCCATGGAGAAGGAGAGCGCAAATGCTGCTCAACAGCGCAGAAGAACGGAGAAGCTTGACTCATCGAATCCCGAAGTAGTTGCCTGGCAATTAGCGGTTGAGCGTAGGAGACAACCAGGAAAGCTAAGAATCAGCTGAAGCTTTGCTAACGTTACGTATATCCTGGCATAGCCGAGCTAAGCCACTGCAACTTTTTTTCGCCTCGGCTCCCTCGCTCTTTAAAAGAGCCGGCTCGCTCCTGAGCGCTCAGGAGCGGGCCGTTCTTTTGAAGACCGAGGGAGCCGTGGTTCAGTAAGTGAGCGGCGATTCTTTCGGAGTGAGGAAGCCGGTTCTCTCTCCTTGAATGAGCCGTGCCGAACCGTTCCGTCAGAGCTGGGTCTTCTGCTGGGTTTCGATGTTTTTCTATTTCTGACCGACGAATGGTGGCCGGTGTGGGCCGACTTTCGCTACTGGTACTCGCTCGCAGTGTGTGGTGTGCGCAGCAGTCCCCTTGGCTTTTGTGCGTCTTATGGTGTACCGAGGGGAGAAGTATTATAAACTGCGCAAAAAACGAAGACACAAGAATGAAAAGACACACGACACCACGAGCGCGTCGTGTGTGTTTTCTTTCGTGTGTCTTCGTTTTTTGCGCAGTTTATAAACGTCTAAAAGCTATGAACCAACTAGCCCGCGAGAACGTCCTACTAAAGGGAGAAGTAAAGCAGTCTTAATTGGCAAAGGATGGTACCGTTCGTTGCCTGCTGCTGTTCGAAGGATGTCGCACGACTCTCACCGATCGCACATCGTGCGCTGGTCCAATAACACTTCGAAGATGGTCTTCCGTGTCTTTAAAGGGCCCCTAAACCATCTCAGATATTTTTTGAACATTGAAAGTAAACGCTCATCGAGTTCAGAATGCTGTCACGATCAACGATGACAAACGCTGCAGCGCTACGCGCTGGGGGAGTGCCACAAAACAGAAAAAAAAAAAAAAACAATGCCGTTCTTCTCCCCTCGCCTTTCCGGTATCCCCAGCGGTCGTCACGATGTCAGCAGGGGGAATCGGTTGATGTCAACTGCGGAAACGATGTCCATTGGTTGAACAAGAATCTACGACTTCCGGTTAGTCTGCTAGCAGGTACGCGCACTTTCTGCTCTTCCTCGTCGTGTTGCTCGTTTGTGCGCCCTTGCGAATCGGTAATTACAGCCCGCAACGCAAGTGCCAAATCGCTCGCGTTCCAACACAGCCGTGCGTAGCGGTCTGATTAGCTGCGCGAACAGAGTGCGACAGTGTTGGCCTTTCCAGACGTGCACGCAACACAGGGTCTGTAGCGGTACGCTTCGCATAACACGGGCTGGCACCGCAGCAACAGCGGGTAGCCGAGAAGCGCTGAGTCCACGTTACCGGCACGGTAACTCATCGCACGCCGTTTGCCATTCGCGGGCCGCCATTCGACAGCGGTTCTTGCTCGCAAACGGCGAGATTTCCTTGCCGTACGTAGAGAGGATGAGACCGGGACTCATTTGTGCGACAGATTCACCACCGCTGATCGCTCGACGGCGCCGATATCGTCGCTAGGCCTTTTCTGGTTCCCTTCAAAGCTAAAACGGACGGCGCTTTGAAATGAAATACCGACGCTCACAAGCCGCAATATTTTCTTATCGTTGTTATCGCTCTTCGCAATACTTGTACACAAAGAAGAAAAATACGCTGATATTAGCGGCGCCGTCGGCTGCGATGCGAGCACAGCCGAGCCCGTCGTCTCCCGGCTGCAGCTGATGTTTTCGTTGCCGGTGGCGGAGGCGCGCAGGTTCGCGGTCGTCGATTGGGCCATTGATGGTGCAGCGGGTGGGGCGCCGGGCGAACTGCCGTCTACTTTGGACACCTCTCGCGCGGCAGACGTTCTACGGCACTGGCGGACGGCTCCCCGTCGGTATATGTGCCGCTAGCGTGGACGTGACCGGAAGTATGCAGTGTTTTGAGAAGCGCGTTGGCGATGACGTATGTCACGTGACCTTTCGAGAAGCACTCGGCGTGAAGGAAAGAGTGAAGGAAAGAGCGAAACGAGCGAGGGCTGTTTTTCGGTCATCAAACGCGTGTAACTCCGCTATTACGGCACCATTTCGAAAAATTCCCGTGGCTACGTGTTCATTGTACACTCGTGCACAACTGCAACACCAGAACTAAATTTCGACCTATGGGTGGTTTAGGGGCACTTTAACGACAAGAGGCGAACGTACAGTTTACGTCCTGGTCTTCATTTGTGCTAATTAGTGTAGTCATAAAAATTTCGCCCATGACATCCACTTCAGTGCATTTTCTGAGCGTGTATCATTAGCACGTCCATAAAACGAGGCCAATGATCTGTTGTGTTGTAATAGAACTTCATTTTTTTTTTGTCCTGGTGTATGTTGGCATGATCGCCAGCATCGCGCGTGCACTCGACAAAAAAAAAAAAAAAAAAAAAAAAAAAAAAAAAAAAAAAATTTACGTGTGGCAGTTTTGTGGATCTTTCGTATGATTTTTGTATTGTGCTTCAAGAAATGATTTCTACGCGCATTTTGCATGGCGTTACAGCTTACTCATATTATAGTGAACGTACAGTCAACCACAAAAGTTTGCGGACCACGCGAGCGCGTGGCCAAGAGCCTCTTCGCGACACTTCCGCGACGTCACCAGCGATCGACAGCAGCGCTACGTTGAAGACGCATCTCTCCTTAAATCTATGGCCTGTCTATTTTCGCACTGTGCGCAAATATTTTCTACCTATCTCTTTCAACGTGACGCGCTCTTTGTTAGCCAGGGCTACTTGCTTATATTTTGAGAGCAGAATATCAGTACAAGTAATCAGACAGCGTATTCTTCGGCTGTTATCAGTTCTATTTTCGCGTAGCCACGCTGTTTTTTTTTTTTCGTGAGTGCGTGAGTGAGCGGTGAGGCAGCCATGGGACACAGATGCTTAGTCAGTAGGCAGAATTTTTCCGTTCCTCCCCCATCGCTAAGTGACAGTAGCGGCCGGGATTTGATCGCCTGCGCCCAGGTTTTGCTGCGCAAAGCCCGAACCACCGCGCTGCTATAGTGGTTACATTTAGAAAAATAAGAAATAATCGGGTGCGATGACTCTTTTTATAACCCTTTGCGACACGGCGTCCTCGTTTGGGGACTCGAACTTCGGAGGTCGCGTCCCACGCCACGTGTTTCTTCAAATGACCTAAAACTCAGTGTGCACATTCGTGTCCGCTTCCTGATGGGACAACTAGCGGTCAGTTAACTTCATTGTCCTGCGTATTGCTGCAGATGATCACTTTGCTAGGAGACACTACCATGTTAGACAATCGTTCGACGTGCCGCGTTCCAAGACCAACGTCAAGAGTATTTTTTTTCTCCGGTCGACACGAATACAACCGAAAAAGCAAGTGTGCATGCCTTTCGGGCCTAATAGTTGATTCTTTTTATGCAAGCATTGAAGCTGACGGATTTCAGAATAATTAGATAATGAGTTATACGCTAATTAATTTTTTTACTGAAACTCGCACAAAACAGCACATTGCTTCGTCTTCTTTCTTGGAATGTAATAGTGAGCGTCTTGAAATGATGCCATGCGCATTTGACGCATTTGCAGACAGTGCATCATAATTCGTGTCTGAAGGGGATGAATTTATTCACAAGACATTTACAGAAGTGTCATGAAACATAGGTCTCTCAATGATCTAGTAGGAAGTGAAATGTCCGCCGTTTTCTAGCACCTTATTTATGCGTGTGGGCATCGACTCGTACAAAGATTCAGTAATCTCCGGTCGACCGCGCAGGCTTTCCCATTCTTGTGCGATCGCTTGCCACAGCGTATCGGCCGTGCGGCCGCGGTTGGCTCGTGTGGACAGCCGTTTCTTCAACATGCCCCAGACATTTTCTATGGGATTCAAGTCGGCGCCACATGGAGGCCACTCAAGCTGGCAAACAGCATGTTCTTCTAGCAATGACTGGACGATACGTGCTTTATGGATCGGGCTGCGGTCGTGTTGAAAAAAATAGCAGCCGTCGCTGAAGGGACCGTCCAGCGCATACGGAACGAGGTGTCTAGTGATGACGTCGCAGTACCGTGACGCAGTGAAGGGCCCTTCCAGACGCACAAGGGGACCAAGGCCATCTTTGCTGATTGCTCCCCACACGCTCACGGAACACCGTCCACTGGATAGAACACTTGTGTGTAATTAGGCAGATATCTGCAAGAAATAGCATACAATTGGGTTCCAGCGGCGCGTCTAAAAATGTTGTGATTCCTCTTGCGTATGAACTTTATAATGCTGTTATAGTTGCAATAGAAAACGTGCAAACATCATTAGATAGTACTGAAAGACCCACTGGCAGCTTTTAATTAGCTTCAGAGTAAGTAGTACTATGAAACAATCGTTAATGTTTTCAACATAATACCACTTCAGAAAAATCTCGTAATGTCCAAAAGCTCATTTTACGTGAAACATGTTGTGATGCAGAATTAGCTTCGTGAATTAACTGCCAATACACTGTAAACACACCTGCAGTTTAGTGGACGCCAAACCCGCTTCCGTTGGTCCCAGCGCGTGGAAAAAGTTGACTCGTCGCTAAAGATGACATCGCCCCATTTCTCTGTTGTCCAATCTTTCATTGCTGTAGCGAACATGAGTCGTTCTTGTAGCTGGCTGTCTGAGAGGCAGGGCTTCTGTGCTGCTACAAAAGACTGCTGGCCAAGCTCACTCAGCCTTCTTCTTACAGTCTCAGACGATACCGTGAGCGAGAGCGCTTCTCGGATATCCTCTGCACTTTGAAAAGGATCAGCCACGATGGCGGCCGTAATCAGGCGGTCCTCTTCCTCAGTCGTGGCCCTTGGACGCCCACTGCGCTCCATATCTGTGAATCTGTCATCGTCGCGGAAAGCTTGAATAATCCTATTCACGGCAGTCCGGCTCCTGTTGGTTCGGTGGCAGATTTCGCGCTGAGGTATCCCCTCTATAAATAAACGCACAATGTGCCTTCTTTCGTCAAGTGGAACACGCAGCGGCATCTTTCCAAATAGGCAATCACCACGTGGCCTGAAGCAAGTCTACTACGTTTTCAGCGACTGATGCGAAGATGCGCCTATGTGTGAAAGAAAATTTTCTATGCATCCGCTTTTTCTTTATTTTTGATGCCAGTGAAACACCTCCCTACCCTTTCTCTCAAGACGCAGAAGCAGCAACGCTCATTGGACCAAGATGCTGCCAACCAAAGTGCGCCAGTAAACGTCGCGTAAAAAAATCGTCGCAGCGCTTCGTGAAACTTATCTACCCACTGGCACACCAGTCGACAAAGGTTGCAGTGATTGCTCCGATACTGCTATCAAGCCAGATATGTGGCGGTCTTATCGCAGACAGCGCTCTGCGTCAACACAACGAACTAACAATGTCATGCACGGGAATAAAAAATTAACAGGCAGGCGAGTACCAAGAGGGCTCATATCCGGGAGAGCGCCCCTGTCGCCGCTAGGTGGCGTACCGCTAGGTGGCGCGGATAGGCAGTCTGGCACGCGCTCGCGTGGTCCGCAAACTTTTGTGGTTGACTGTACGTATGTGAATAAATGAATAACGTTGAAACATAATGTACAATCATTTTGTGTTCTTAGTTTGACAACAGTTGATTTTAAAGTACCCTCAAAAACGGACAAGCTTCTGTAATGACGATGAAGTTCCATATTTTTTTTTTCTGAAAAAAGTACGTCGCATTCTGCCTGTCACAGTATCATAAGCAATTTATCCCCAATATCAGAAACGAAAGCTTCATTACAACAAAAAATTCACGCTTTTAATATATGTAAAAATATTCTCTAAACATAGCTAAAAATACCAATAACGCGGTTATTAAATTATGCATATATCGTTTGTTTTTTCAAAGCCACATAACTATATAATATGCATAACACAGATTACACGTATAAGTGAACCGGTGAGCCGTTCAAATGAACCGGTTCATTTCAGTGAGCTGAGCCGTTCCGAGCCGCTCATTGAAGTGAGCCGTTTTGCCCATCTCTAGTGCGTGCCCGCTCACCCACTGCGGCACATGCGCGCAGCCCCGCCGGCCGCCTGTACTGTCTCTGACGCCAGCGTCTTGACAGCGGTTGTGTGCGGTCACACAAAAAATATCACAGTTTCGGCCTAAGGGCGAAGCAATGAATGCGATAGCAACACAGCAATGTCGTACGAAGTAAAGCGAGCGGCTTTGGTAGCAAAATGCAGCAGCACCAGCAACGCGCAGAACTGTTGTCGACGCCGTCGGCGTTTTGCCCGCGTTCGCACTGAACTCGCGCGGCGTTTATATATAAATACGCATTTGGTGCCGCAGCTAAACGTCGCCTCCCCTCGCTCTCTCCCTCCTGTCCCCCCACAGCCGTTTTCGCGACGGAAAAAGTCGCGTTTGCTCTCTATATATGGAAAGGAGGAAAGAGACGCTTAATTCTGCAGCCCTTCAGGGAGCACGGCGCAGAACTCGCGTTTGCTCTTCGACGTGCGTTCGTTCCCTGTGAAAGCGCGCGTCCCTCGCGCCCTTTCACTCGTGCATACAGCGTCCGGAGCGCGGCGCCGATTTCATCGCCGTTGACGTCATACGGAACCTCACGGCGACGGCGACGGCGACGCCGACGGCAGAAATCCGCTTTGGAGTGTCCATATAATTGCTATCGCAATAAAACGCGCAGAAATGTCGACGGCGGCGGCGTTTCGCGTTCGCACCGAACGCGCGGGGCGTTGGTGACGTGTTTATGAAGAACGTGGAAACCTTTGCTGTACACCCTATGGCGGTGTACCGTAGCGACCATAAGGCCGTGGTCCCTGTGGTCACTGAATAAATGAAAACCACCGGATCATATATCTTTCTCATTCTTTAATAGTTCAAATAACCAATCACACCATCAGATTTTAGAAGTCGTAATTGGAAATACATAATTCCTACCATATATATATCTATAGTACAGCTTCGCTGGACTTCAATCTCCACCCCAGTGGAAGGGCTAACAGTATTTTTCTCTTAGGGGGCTAATAATAGCGTCACGTTGCAGTGGCGGTGAAAAATTAAAAATTAAATTATGGGGTTTTACGTGCCAAAACCAGTTATGATTATGAGGCGCGCCGTAGTGGGGGACTCCAGAAATTTGGACCACCTGGGGTTCTTTAACGTGCACCTAAATCTAAGTACACGGGTGTTTTCGCATTTCGCCCCCATCGAAATGCGGCCGCCGTGGCCGGGATTCGATCCCGCGACCTCGTGCTCAGCAGCCCAACACCATAGCCATTGAGCAACCACGGCGGGTAATGGCGGTGAAGAACCGCAGTAGCAGCGTGCAAGTCACGGAACTAACTGTTTATTGGGCGAACCTGTGCGCAGCAAAAGAAGCAGTAACCATAACAATGACAGCGGTGAACAGATTCGTCGATCGTCTAAACTTTACCGGTGGGTAGCACACCGGCTCTTACACGTGACCAGTCGAAGGTTCCAGCTTAATCGATAGTGCCCGCGTGCCTACCATAAAAAAACTGCACAATTCATTTATTCTGATTACACAAGGTTCGGTGACCACAGGCAACGGATAGAACCTGCGATAACGTTCGAGAAACTTCCTATGCGAAAATGCGCCTTTCGCGCAGTGCGATAACTTTGAAAATTTGTTAGCCGATTAAATGTGGTCCCCGGACAAAAAGGCAAGTGCGCCTGTGAATTGCGCCACTGGATGGAAAAGGAGGCGCTCCCCGCCGCTTCTTAAAAAAAAACGCGCTTTTAAAGTTAGTCTTCTAACGATACGCGGCCCTAAAATGCATAAAAAATAAATTCGGGTCTTTCAGGTCTGAAAACCACGATCTGATTTACAGGCGCGCTGTAGTACGGCACTCCTGAGTAATTTTCACCACCCGATGTTTTAACGCGCCCCCAATGCACGGCACACGGGTGTATTTTTGCATTTCGCCTCTATCAAAATGCGGCCGCGGCTTTCGGGTTTTAGTCCCGTGGCCTCGCGCTAACAGCGCAATGCCGTGCCTTCTTAGCAAGCACGGTGGGTAAAGTTATTTTGGTATTTCGCTTCTCCATGTGATCTCTCAATTCTGGTGGAGCGAATTTTTGGTTGCCGAGCGCCGTCTTTCTCAATTGTGTTACATCGTGAGTCAACGTGTTTAGTGGAAATTAATCACATCCAGTGTGTGAGGAACACCGGACAAGCGCCGGCTTTAGCGGTCTTCGCGTGAGTACTGCGACTGGCGTGCTCGCACATCATGAGCACCTGAGGTTAGAGCACTGCACGGGCCGATTTTTTCAGCCCGGGCCCGGTCCGGTCCCGTTTTTACGTTGGGCTACCCGCCCGAGCCCGACCAAAAGTTATATGGCGAGACCCGGGCTCGGCCTGGGCCCGGAAATATTCTACGTTACCGGCCCGGGCCGGCCCGCCACCCCTTTACTTTATGCCCGATTCCGGCCCGAGCCCAGCTCGAAACCGGCCCGAACCAGCCCCGAGACCGGAAAAGTGGCATTTAAAAAAATAAAATAAAGAAGAGAACCAAATAAATTTATTCCTAAGGCACAAATGCATGTCGTATGCAATTATTAACACAATTTGAGCGGTATGAACGCAAATACCAGCGCGCGAAGTAGTAGGAATGACCCTGCCGAGCAGTATCGCCAGCAGTTTCCAACGGCGCGACCTTGATGCTGCCCAATCCACTTCTATCGCAGCGCCACCACAGTATTTTTCCACGTCGGGCGCCTCAGTGCAAAGCATGCGCCGCCCTAGCCGCTCGTACCACTCAACCGTATTCTAGTACACTATAGCTGAAGCACAGCCACGACCGGTCGTGAGCGCAGCGCATGGATGGAGTAAATGGAGAAAGATTGCTTCTCGTTCCTCCATGGTGCAGCGTAATGCGCTGCTGCTAGACGGCCGGTTGAGAACATGCGTGCAATCATGGATGGACGCAGTGCCATATTTCAGCCGCGTGACGAATTATCTTATCTTACCAGTCATCGTTTTACGAATTCCCCTTTGAAGGATGACCAAGTAGCGAACACGCTTGCACTGCGCTGAAAGCATTAATTACACTGATTTAGGTAAGGAATACAATGACATCCTTTGGTTTGAGGCGACTTCGGTCTTTCTGGACTTTTACATTCTGTTCCAACAGCGCAAAATACTACGGAACAAGAAACGGGAAGTACAGAGGAGTAGCACTGCTAGCTTCCAGCTGCGCCGGGGCAACAGGTTTTTGAGAGTCGAGACGCGCGAGGATAACTCGCTGCACATTACAGGCACACCACCAGAAAGTCCAAACCCGGCCCGGGCCCGGGTCAAAAAGCACATGCCGTGCCCGAGCCCGGCCCGAGCCCGTGACGAAACTGCCCTACCCGGCCCGGCCAGGCCCGGGCCCAGGCTTTCGGCTAAGCCCTAGCCCGTGCAGTGCTCTACCTGAGGTATCCCATGAGTACGCGAGGTCCGGGTGCATCCAGGCGATGAGTTTCCCCACAAGCAAGACTTCAACTCAGTTGGAAAAAGGTGGTTCTTCTCTCGTACACTGTGTATTAACCGTCCTCATCGTGACACGTTTCACGTGTTTGATTGATCGATTGGTCTGTTGCAGCCACCTTTTCACCTTCCACTACAACTATTTCGAACACCACACCAGTTAGCGCTGTATGCACATCCCTAGATAAGTTACCAAGTTAAGTCAGCGCCAAGGTTCATGCGCATGCTGCGATCATGATAAAGGACGGGACATCGAGTGTTTTTATTTTTCATTTATATTGCGAAAGCTTGTTGTTATGCATAATATATAGTGCTTTAAGTTGTGCGAAAAACAGATCGCTTTGATTTAAACATCTATGGAAGTGTATCAACCGGAATATACATCGACCCTAAATATAAATCTTGATCGTTCGCTGCTGCCTGCCAATTAAAGATTTTAAGAAGGCCTTCTTTTCATAATAGATATGCAACGGCAAGAATAAAATTTTGAAGTTTGAGCAAAAGTTGTATTTATATTCTGTTTCTCACAGCAAGTTCCCTACTCTATGCTCGTTCCTTCCTATGTTCCTCCTATGTTCCTACCTATGTTGTACCTACTCTATGTTCCGTATAAAGTGCAAGGGTGATAACATAGTCCCCGCGTGCCGTATATGCTGTATGCGCGAGTGAAAGCGTGCGACGGTGAGGCGATGACGGCGGCTCAATCTCGCGCGCGCAAGGGTGGAAAGCGGGATGGAAGCGCGCCATCTTCCGTCGCGTGCTAGGGCTACGGGGAGGGAGGGGGGCGGCGTTGCATTCCAGCCAAAACTGCGTATTCCGCGGCCGCGCGCGCCGTATCTTGAAAGCGAGCTGCGTTTAGGGCAGAGTCTAGGCGCTAAGACGGATAATACCTTTGTGATTGCTCTGTTCTCGCCGCTCAGTTTGAGTTGAAGCGATAGACAGCACGAAGGTCACTTCACTCGCTGCTGCTGCCGCGATTCCTCGGGAGTCCCTTGGGCGTGCGAAGCGCGCGCCGTTTCCGGATTTGTTCAGCTCATGCCCGGTGCTTGGCGACCACTTCGGAGTCGGTCGTCTCGCGGTCGGCCTGCCACCACTTGCAATGCTGCTCCGTCCTTCCCGCTCGATCACGAGACGAACCTGATACCTCCATAACGCACACGAAACCCGTAGCAACTGCCAGATAAGGCAAACCTAGCGCGCTTTCACGTACCCTCCTCCTCCGCGACGCTTCGCCTCCTTATCTCCTTCCCCGCTTCGCTGAACGCCACCTACACTTTGTTCTAGGTCGCGTTGCTTCGCCACGCACTCGGCACGCTCCTTCGTACTTTCCCTTGCGCGGCTTCAAACATAGCATCGCCGATTTCACTGGCGAGCCATGTTTGCTTGCGCCTAAAAGACATGCAGAAATACTTGCGGCGGCCAACGGAAGAAACCAGTGCAGGCAACAATTAATAAAGCCTGACACTCGACTTCCCGATCACGTATCGCTTGCATTTTGACAGCGCACGCATGTCGGGTCTGACTCGTACAATTTCAGTTCACATGCTCGCGATAATGCCACGGCATAGAACCAACCAAAGTGCTTAGTAGTTGTGTATGCAGCTTTAGAAGCTTCGGCGAACAATACTACAGTAGCGGAGCTTCGAAATTTCGCATGGTACGGGTTCTTTTGCGGACGCAATAATTCAGGGGGGCAGTAACATAATACAAGGTCATTTCAGTGGCTTCAGTAGAAAAATTCAGGGCACATGATCAATTGTTTATAGTACCTAGAAGCGAACTTCACTGCGAAAAGATGCTGGCCGAAGTTTTTGGTTTCAAAGTGTTGATCTTATATCCAATGCCGTCCAGTTGGGTATTCCACGTTGCAAAATAGGCTGCGTTATCTCGATCTTAGGGGTACAATCAAGTACGCCCGTCATTAACCGCCGGGCGATAAAGGCAACTGTTACATTTTAATTTCCTGACTATATGCACACGCCGACGATCACCGAGCCGCACAACGCATAGGCGCTTTGCAATAACGCCTCCGAGAAGATGGCATACGCGGCCAGAGTTGCTAGATCCTTCTGTATATTCAATATCCTCTATTAGTGTTCCTAAACGTG
The DNA here is from genome assembly GCF_013339745.2 of Dermacentor silvarum. Classification (NCBI taxonomy): domain Eukaryota; kingdom Metazoa; phylum Arthropoda; class Arachnida; order Ixodida; family Ixodidae; genus Dermacentor; species Dermacentor silvarum. Next base: position 38,894,073 of record NC_051163.1, read on the forward strand.
CAGTAACCTAAAGCGACCATAGGCGCCTGGCGGTATTCATAGGCACCGCATTGTCAAACGCCACCATCAAGAACTATCCCTAAAGGAATTGCGTACCTGCCACTTTTAACAGGCAAAGAAAACGAAAAAAGGAAACATCCACCAAACTTTAGCATGAAGCTAGAAAAGAAAGCCGCAGCTATTTTCTTTCTAGTTTTGTGCTACCGGGGGGTGAATGACAACTTTTCTTTATAACAAAATTTTCTCGACCTCGTGGGCTTCCACAGACTTGATATGCCACCGAACGATCATTTTCAACAACCTGTTTGTCATTTTGGCTGCAAGAAAGTGATAACAAAGTGCATGCCCAACACTTTCGCCTATGCATGCACCAGCGCGCTTTGTCTTGTCTTCTTTTTTTTTTCAATATTTTTTTGAGCGACGATTTCTTTGTGAAACCTGGCGGTCCTTCCAAACTATGGGTGCTGGCTATGTCGGTGCTACTGCTGCTGTCTTGCCGAATAATATTAGTAATAATAAAACTAATACCGCGGATTACGCCGCGTCAGATATCAGCCCGATGCCCTATAACCATTAGGCCACAACCGCACGTATATCGTGGCAACGCCAACTACAGCTTTATGATAATCGCCACGGGATGATGATGATGATGATGATGATGATGATGATGATTTCCATACCCAAAACTGGGGAACGAAACGAAAAAAAAAAAACACAAGTCAACAGAAAATTTGTCTCATTGGGATAGCACGGGTGCGCGAGACAACAGGCACGCGCGCCTGTTTTGTTTACGTCAAACACACAGGAACGAAATGGACAAATTTATAGCATTTCATTAGGCCGATTCACGAAAGCTTCGCTTCACATATATATTACAATTCAATGGACGTTGGTGTTGACGTGATTCGAAACTTTTACACGCCGCATTTCAACATCACCTCCGTTACCCAAGTCAGTCATCGCGGTTGTCGCCGAGACTACGCGCGCCAGTTGTTGCAAAAAAGCTTAAAACGGAGGGGGAGTCGCAAAAACAGAAAACCAAAAAAAAAAACGGAGTGTACGTCAATGAATGCCTGCGGAGAGTAAATCAAACTATATGTGGACACAAAGCAACTCTACAGTTGCACCCTGCGAGTGATATTAAGAGACTGACACTCATTCATATCTTCTGGGAAATAGAAAATTACAGCCATTCATCGACTTTTATACCGTGCTGTTTTTTTTTTTCGCCGGAGGTACCCGCCGTGGTTGCTTAGTGGATATGGTGTAGGGCTGCTAAGCACGAGGTCGCGGGATCAAATCGCGGCCACGGTGGCCGCATTTTGATGGGGCGAAATGCGAAAGCACTCATATACTTAGATTTAAGTGTACGTTAAAGAACCACAGGTGGTCCAAATTTTCCGGAGTCCCCCACTACGGCGTGGCTCACAATCAGATCGTGGTTTTGGTACGTAAAACCCCATAATTTTTTTTTCGCCGAAGGTTAGTATGACGTCACACAGTTACAATTTCCATTCCCCAGTTTCTAGGGACATGATCTACGCTGTATTGCTTTTGTGAAGACCTTATAAACGTCAGTGCCCTCGACGAGGGCACTGACGTCTATAACGCGTGACGTCTATCATACGCATCTTTTCTAGTGGTCTCCAGTCATAGCGCCGTTGAAAGAAATATATGCCAAAAGGCGCCAAGTGTGTCCGAAACATAAAAGGTTACATTCGCAAAAGGTCGGTGACGGAAATGTATCAGAGTGCTTAGTCATATCTTGGCATTCTGACAGACACTTTGTTATTCTCTTGCCCTCTACGCGTTTGCTAGCTTAGGAGTGCAAGATGTAACGAAGTGAAGATGTGCGAAAAGGTGCTGAGATAATATTATCGTCGCACTCACTGCTTACTTGCTAAGCGAGATTTATGAGTGAGAGCCCAGTTGAACCACTTGGAAGCATGTAAGGCGTTGTAAAACAAAGGAGTCTTCGCAATAGAAGGGCGGGAAAGGGGGACTTTATTGCCCGAAGTACAGTAACAACGCGTCCATACTGGCCGTAACACAACATACTAGATGACCGCGGAAACTCGCTGGCAAAACGCTGGCGTGAGGAAGCGTGGCGGCAGCGAGCGAAGTGGCCATCGTACTGTCTATCGCTTCAACACAAACTGAGCGGCGAGAACACAGCGTGCACAAAGGCAGAAGCCATCGGCGCACCTATACTCTGCCCCCAACGCAGATCGCATTTAAGATGCACCCGCGCGACGGCGCGCGGCCGCGCAATACGTAGTTGCTATCGGAGCACAAAGCCGCCCACATCCCTTCCCTCCCCCAGGTGCCTGGGAGGCGATGAAAGATGGCGCGCTTCCTCACCACGTTGCTCTTTCGCATGTGCGCGATTGGGCCGCCGATCGTCAACTCCCCTCGCACGCTTTCACTAGTACTAACAGTATACGGCGCGCGGCGACGGTGTTATCGCCCTTGGACTTTATACGTAACGTCACGGCGATGGTGACGCCAACGGCAAAAATGCCCCTGGAATGCCACGTTTTTAACTGTTCAAACGTTTCGGGGTCAGCCTTCGTGGGAGTAACACTTTGCTCACTCTGACAAAGGCTTGCCCACCAACCGAAACGTTTGGTCAGGAAATATGTTTCCACGTGTGTCATTATCATTTTGGCGCTATATATATATATATATATATATGTATAGTCATATCATAAGAAGCCAACAAACCACAAAGTACTGCATAGGGGAAATTACTGGTACTTAAAACTGAAATAAAGAAATGGTAAATTAATGGAAATGAAAATAATGTACCACATCTCCCGCCGACGCTTGTGAGTGGTGGCGCTTGCTAACAATCCGAGGGTTAGTTCTAGGAGATAAACATAAATACTCACTTTTAAAGTGAAAGTTTCAATATACTAAGTCCGCGAATACACGGAAAATTGCCGCGCGACTGGTCGCTAGAGGCATTCTGCATGTATTCGCGGGTTTCTTCCATGTTCGGAAAAACATTTTATAGAACACGTATTGAGCAAGCTTTATTGGGAGTTTTTTCTCATTGGCACTTCTTAATTATTTAGGCCAATTATGTAGTTCGGTGGAATAAAAAAAAATAATCAGTATCTCCAAGCGACGGCAAACAGCATTGCCTCGGTTTTGTCCAGCTACGTGGCATTTGCATATATTAAATCTCTGTGCATGATATCTAGGACACCCTATATATATATATATATATATATATATATATATATATATATAGTAGTAACTGGAATTTCCTATGGGCCAAGCGTATTTTGAATGATGAGAAGCGCAACTTCGCGTTATACCTATGATAACCGCGACGTTGGGCTTCTCATCTTTCTACAAACAATTGAATAAATAAGTAAATAAATATACATTGAAAGATATGCAGGCGGTACGTACGAAACCAAGAACAAGCATTTAATTTCGACGGTTCCGCCGGGATCCAGCCATCATGAAGAGTACTCTTGCAAGCACCCGGAGCTCAAGTGCTACATGTGATCTGTAAAAGGGAAGAAAGAGAGAGAGAGAGAAAGCGTAGGTCGCCTATGACTACAAACACGGGTACATTCAATGGCGTCATGAATACCAGCACGTGTACATTCACTCATGTCAGAAAAAAAAAGAGAAAGACAGCGTAGAAGTCTATGAATAAGCCCACGCGAACATTCAGTGGCGTCATGAATACGGCGTCATGGATATCAAGACGCGTACTCATGTCAGGAAAAAAAAAGAAAAAGCATAGGTAGCCTATGAATACAAACACGCGTACATTCAGTAACGTCAAGAATAGGGCGTCATGAATACCGAGACGCGTAGATCACCTAAAGTCAAAAAAGAAAACAAACAGGTATGCACATTCAGTGGCGTCCACAAGGGAAGGGCGTGAACATAACATCTGCGTCTTTCCATAACATGGAAGGACGCAGCCAGTGGAATATTGGGGAGAGGGGTCACATGTTAGTATAGAGCATGCGAGTACTTGCAGCTGTAAGAGGAGTGTCTCGCTTGGTCTTTGTTCGACGTTACTGTGACTTTTATGAGACCACGAAGATGGTCAATACTGCCCCACTTGGTTCTATGACACCCAAACTGTGACCTCCACTAACTTCTGAGCTCGGCGAACTGCATTACATTGCATTTTTGCACCGGTGGTATCTTTTGTGTTTGCGGGCGAACTGTTTTTTGTACGCAGTACATGTGTGTATGAAAAAATGATATGAAAAATGAAGTAATAAACATCAACATAACAGCAGGGTGAGACGAATCTTTAATAAATGACGCGGAAATATAGATAAGCTATGCTGGATACGAAGAACTACTTATATATATTGTAAGCACATGTAACGTACTTCAACGTTCTCATTTCTATATAGCCATCACAATTCCGGTTCTTCGTGCTTAAGCCTGGGCAGTGCCTGCGGAATCAACAAGTCTGCTATAGCGCTGCCTGTCCTGGTCGTCTTCCGTCTTTCAATATATATATATATATATATATATATATAGTTGGTGTAGCGGCCGTTTGACACAGTAGTAAGTTTCCAGATGACGTTGTCCTGTTCAGCGACACAGGAGATGAATTGCAACAAATTAAGAAGGACCTTAACCAAGAAAGTGCAAGAATGGGGGGCTGCAGCCTGGAAAGGAAACAATTCACGGTCACCAGTCAGCGACTAACGTCTTTAAAGGAGTACCCCCCCCCCCCCCCCCAATTTATCTCGCTCAGATATTCACAGGCCACCCTGACAATGAGAAAGAGATTTACAGAAGAACAAAAATGGGATGGAGTGCGCACAGCAGGCATTGCCAAATGCTGAATGGAAGCTTACCACTGTCGCTGAAAAGAAAAGTGTACAACCATTGCGTTTCACCGATGCTAACATATGCGGAAGGGAAGTTGGAGAATTACAACTAAGCATGACAACATGTTAAGGACATCAGAAAGGGTGATCGAAAGCAAAATATTACCGGTAACGTTAAGAGACAGGAAGAAAGCAGTGCGGATCAGAGAGCACACGGGGATATCCGATATTCTAGTTGACATTAAGAGCAATGAAATGGAGCTGCGCTGGCCTTGTAACGTGTAGGGTAGATAACCGGTTGACCATTATATTTACAAAGTGGGTGTCAAAGGAAGAGAAAGTTAGTCGAGGCCGGCAGAAAATTAGGTGGGGAGATCAAATTAAGAAGTTTGCAGGTGTAACTTGGAATGGAGCTAGCACATGACAAGGGTAATTAGAGACTGCTGGGTGAGGCCTTCGTTCTGCAGAGGACGTAAAAAATGTCGCAGTTTCGCACGAAAGTCGAAGCATCAATTGCGATAGCAAATTAGTAGAGAGCTATTCGGAGTAGGGATAGTAGTTTTATCGGCTGCACAAACTTGGACAAATTCGCTTACTAACTGAATTAACAAGCGTGGTGTCAGCACGCACAAGCAAACATGAATAGATCACACATAATGACCGCAGACAACGACTGTCAAAACGCTGGCAGCAAGCGCAGCCGCCGCAGCGGGCGAAGGTTCGTACGGGCGAAAGTTCGTGCGGTCTATCGCTTCAACGGAAACTGAGCGGCGAATGCGCAGCGCATACAAAGGTCAGAGCCGTGTGGAGATAAGAGACAGTGCGAGCGACCGCCATAGCCGATAAAGTACAAATGCAGTTGTTGGCAGAGCCCTACTGCCCCCCCCCCCTCCCTGCTGCGCTGCCTTCCCGCTTTCTTGCTTTCACGTGGGAGATTGAGTGGCCAGTTCCCTATTTCGTGCCGCAGCACAGCGCCGCCTCCCTCCCTCCCATACCCCCACGGCCTTTCGCGCGACGGTCGCGTTTGCTTTCCGCCGCGCGTTCGCTCTCCGTGATAGCGCGCGTCCCCCGCGCACTTTCACGCGCGCATACGGCGCGCGGCGACGATTTTATCGCCCTTGGACTTTATACGGACCCTCACGGCGATGACGACGGCGACGACGACGGCGATGCCGACGCAGAAATCCGGTTGAAGTGTCCATATAATTGCTATCGCAATAAAATAGATTGATGATGATGCTGATGAATTAATACAAAGCTATTTATTAAGGGCGAATGTGTGCCCACAACTAGAAGTAAGTTTTCTAGCGTAGTCCACGTTAATCGCGTTATTCGCTGGCGTCCAACCATTCTCGAGCCGCTGTTATCCCTTTTCTTGTTCGTCAGCCCAGCGCGGTGGCCTCTTGCGCGTGCGTGGTTGTCAGGTGCACCGGGCTGCTCATGCAGCGATGAATGCTTCTTGTTGCTGAACTGCGCCCCGCGAAGCCGCTCATAGTGTATAAAGTGAAGGGCGAAGGACGCGTTACTCGAGCGCGGCCATGTCGCCGTGGCACTATCCCCCTTCTAAGCGCATCGTCCCGATGCGTAGACGCACGGAGGCAGTTTTGAAGCGAAGCTTGTGTTGAGTCACGTGTGTCGGGGTCGGTGTACGCGGCAAACTATCATCATCAGCATTGGCTCGAGCTTCGTTGTCTTCTTCGGCGGCTGGCTCATTGGCGCCCCTCGGGTTGCGCTCGTGCTCGTGCTCGGCACGCACATGTGCCACTGCTCCCACGTTCGTTGTCGTCGTCTTCTTCAACAGCTGACTGCGCTGCCACTCATCATTCCAGTGTAGAATTTCACTTCTCTTCTGTTGTCGTAATCTGGAGGCCGCGTTTACGGGGATATGAGCCATGACCCATTCATTGTCTTACGTAACGGACAAATATAATCTTGAAGCAGTTTAATTTCGAAGAATCGCAAGCGACAATGGCGGGCGAATTCTGCTAACCACGCCGCCGAGTAAACTAGAGCCATCGAACGCAAGTGACAACGCCGACGACCAGAGAATCCTACAACGCAACGGAAGGAAAAATTGCACGAAAGGGATGCAAAAGTAGAAAGAAAGGGAAGGACAAGTAGTACGAAAGAGAAGAAAAAGTAGCAGGAAAGGGACGAAAAACTAGTAGGTAAGGTACACACACGAGAAGCTTCGCTTACCCCCATTTTCTCGACAAGGGAAGGGCTGGTGACTTTTTTTCTATTTGCCCGCCTTAATGCCCACTTGATTTCTCATGATCTCTCGTTATGAGCCTTCATGTGGACAACGTGTACGAGTTCCGTGAGTTTGCTGCGTCTTGAGCTCTCGTGTCCGGCTGATATCACTTCGTAAGTGGGGTCGCTTGTACTAAGGAGTACTTTGTAAGGGGCGAAGTATCAGCAAAGGAGCTTCTCGGACAGTCCGCGGCATCGCACTGTGGTCCATACCGACACCTTGTCGCAGGGCTTCACAACATCGCAGGTTGTGCCGGCTTTAGTCGATGCGCTGTTGGCGGTGTATTCGGTACTTTGCCATTTGGCGTGCTTCGTCGCTGTTTGCAAGAAATCATGTAGTTCACATGGATTGCTGCCATCTTCTTCCAAAGGCAACGTGGCTTCTAATGTAGTAGTCACTGATCCGCTGAATACAATTTGGAACGGTGTAACTCGCGTTGCTTCTTGAAAGGCCGTATTATATATGCGAAATTGAAGTATGGCACATATCATCCCGCATCTTGTATTCAACATTGATATACATAGACAGCATGGTGAGCTAGAGTCATCTGGAGAGGTCCTAGATGTTCCTTGGGTCCACAATGTCTCTTCGCTTCTTCAAAGCGTGGGCAATCTTTTACGGTGTCGTCGACGGTCGAGCAGTCCTTCTATATCAATAAATATGGGCGTTATGGGTGACGTTGCTTACAAGAATGTTGCTTACTTTATCAGCTTCGGGCATTTTGTAGTGAACCCACGGACACACAGCTAACACATTCTGAATGCACACGACGTACGGTTCAGTTAATGTTCATGCCCACTGGCGTCGCGCTGGCGCCCGACTGGCTTCCCGAAGAGATTGTGTAGCTTTTGCTTGCAGGCTTCGCTACGGGTCAGTTCGTCCTTTTGTGTTGGGAACCAAACACGGGACGTTCCCTTGCGGAAGTAGATGATCTTAGTCGGCATGATTGTTAGGTCAAACCAGTTGTTTTTGACGGCTCGCTCGTATTCGGTCAACCAGTCTTAGACGTCCATGACATCAATACAGAAAACAATTAGGGACAGCTTCACACTAAGCGGTGCGAAGACAGGGCAAACAGCGAGGCTGGTGGCCCTTTCCTAACTTTAACTTTGGTTTCCTTTGCTTAACTTGGTTTGGCTTGGCTCGTTCTTAGCGTTAACTTTGCCTAACCTGTTTGGCTGCTCTTTGTGCCGCTGCGCCTGATCTTCGACGACGAGCTCGGAAACGGGAACCGCTGCTTCGGAGTATTTTGAAGTGGTGGAAGAAGGAATACCTTCTGTTCCTGCGAGCTGCTCTCCACAGCAAGCATACTGCGTCATCAAACTAAAAGCTCAAGGATATTGCCGTCGTCGAGGACATAAACACGCAGCCTCTGACATGGAAGATGGGCCCTGTCGTTAAGGCGTTTCCAGGAGGAGACAGTATTGTGTGGTCCTTCCTGATGCTATTGTCGAACAGCCAGCAAGTGCAACGTCCTATACAGCGGACCTAACTCCTGGAGGCGCACACGTGCAATGAGGCCGCGGGAGTTCGGTGAAAACTGAAGACGAAGATGTTGGGAACGCGAGAGGTAAAAGCTCGTGCCAACGCCATCTTGTATATACGTGTAGGACGGATATATAATGTCACGCGGTCGCGAAAGTGAATAACACAGCAGCAATAACTGTGTGTCACAAAAAAAATTAAATTATAGGGTTTTACGTGCCAAAACCAGTTCTGATTATGAGGCACGCCGTAGTGGGGGACTCCGGAAATTTGGACCACCTGGGGTTCTTTAACGTGCACCTAAATCTAAGTACACGGGTGTTTTCGCATTTCGCCCCCATCGAAATGCGGCCGCCGTGGCCGGGATGTCACAAAACCCACTCTTTATTGGGTGAACTTGTGCCCCTAATAGGAAGTGACATTCAAAGCACAACAGTACCGGTGAGCGCATTCGGCGACCATCGAGAATGTGACCTGCGGGTCAAGTGCGTCGGCTTTTATACATGACTCGTGCAAGCTTCTAGCGTAATCACTGGTATCATTTCCAAAAAGTACAACACCGCTGGCGTCGCGCATACCATCTGATCACACAAGGTCAAGCGAGAACATACACAACCGAGAGAAACAACGATAACCTTCAAGTAAGCCCCTAATCGGGCAAGCGGGTCTTGTGCTGAGCGAGAACTTTAACCTGTTAACTGGTGAAATGCGATCCCAGAAAAAAAACACGATTAAGTCTAATTCACAAGTGATCAGCGTGAAAAGTGAATTTAGTCAGTGCGGCCTACGTTGCGAGGAGTGGGACAGCTGAATAGAGGGAGTAATGAGACAGTATCCCATTCCTCCCTTAATTCGATATGGGTGAACTGGTATTATAGTAATAAAATCAGTGCTACTAGACGGCTTTGTTGTTTGATATGTCGATATTCCAAATTGACGACGTATATGTAGGATTTATTCTGAGTAGGAGTGTACATTTTTTGTGGTAACACATTGGGAAAACTATTTACACATACCATCGCGCCCCCTACACGTGTATTATAATAAAAGTTATTACTTCGCCGACATTTTGACTGACTTGCAGGGAAATTCCAAGAATATGAAAAAGAGAACAACCCGACAGTTCCCAAGCTTCAAACAGCGTGATATTAGCGTAATACACAGAAAACAGAAGTATACAGGACATGACGCAAGATCTGGAAATAACCAAGTCCTCAATTTCTCAACATGTGAGAAAACACAGGTAAAGCGGAGGGAGCAGTGACAGTTTCATTATCATTCTGTAACCATTAGGGTTACAGAATGGATACCAAGAGAAGGGAAGCGCAGTCGAGGTCGGCAGAAAACCAGATGGGATTATGAAGTTAGGAAATTTGCAGGCGCAAGTTGGAATACGCTAGCGCAAGACAGGGGTAATTGGAGATCGCAGGGAGAGGCCTTCGTCCTGCAGTGGACATAAAATATAGGCTGATGATGATGATGATGATGGTGATGATGATGATGATTGTCACGGGCTTTAAAAGGGAACTGGAAACGTTTATTGCGGGCAGCTGACTCCTGAAGAACACGGTGGTAGGACCTGGCTATCAAGCGGCGCCGGAGTGTTGCACGCGCATCTCTTTCTCGTTGTCCTTGCCTGCCTCTTTGCATTGTGCCCACTACTGCAGGTGGCAGTATTCATGATAAAGAATGAAAACCAACTGATTGAGCACTTGCGGAAGGCGAGCAAGATGTCTTATGGACTCGCACGCATGCTAGTCCGCTTGCTGGCTTATGGCTTTCCGATATGTAAAAGCACCAGGTCGCAGATGTCCGCCATCATAAGAAATTAACAAATCCGTCTGGAAAGGAATGGTTCCTGGGCTTCATCAACCGGCACCCGGAGCTCTCGTTTGGGTCCCCAGATCGACGCTACTAGTCTTGGACGAGGCACAAGCTTCAACAGGACCAACTTAAACTCTTCATGGTTCTGTCCATCGCGAACACCTTTGGAAATACGATACCTCCAGCAAGGGTCACATAAAAGGATTTTTACCAATATGGAGCATCAGCTAGAAGTTTGGGATTGACCGCTCTATAAGGGTGCATGACCGCCGACCTCTCTTCGCGTGCCCTCGAACATATCGCAAGAAACACTAAGTGCACAAGGGACGACCCCATACTTTTGGTGGTCGACAACCACGAAAGCCTTGTGAGTATCGAGGTGTTAAACAAGGCAGCTGAAACGACATCTCTTTGCTCAAATTCCCCCCTCACTTTAGCAACTGGTTGCAGCCACTTGACCTGTTGGTTTATGCACCGGGTTTGTAGCCGTGCAATTCCCCAACTTACGGACGCATGAAGCGCAAAGGCTTCGAGAATTAGGCAGTGCAATGAACGCGAGAGAAAAAAACTAAAACTCATGCTAGGGCACATCGCATGAAAACTCCGTACTTCCGGTAGCCAACGGAAGAAACCGGTCTGAGTTGTACAATTTCAGTTCAGACGCTCGCGAAACTCCAAGGTGATAGGAGCAACCAATGTGCTCAGTAGTTGAGTGGATGCTGCTTTAGAAGCTTCGACGAACAGCGCTCTAGTAGCGGAGCTTCGAGTTTTTGCATGGGATTTTGGTGGACACTTCAATACAGGGGGGCTGTAGCCTAATGCAAGATTGTTGTAGTGGCATTGGTAAAAAAATCTCGAGCGTACGATCAATTGTAAACGGTACCTAGAAGCTAACTTCACTGCCAAAAGTTGCTCAGCGAAGGTTTTGGTTTCAAAGTGTTACTCCTATACCGAATGCCATCCAGATGGATATTCCACGTTACAAAATAGGCTGCGTTAACTCTTAGGGGTACAGTGAAGTTCGCTCGTCATTAACCTCTCGACGATGAATGCAACTGTTAGATTTTAAATTCCTGACAATATTGATACGGCGGCGATCACCAAGCCGCATAACGTACTGGCGCTTTGGAATAACGCCTGCGAGAAGATGGCGGTCGCGGCCAAGTTTGGTAGATCTTTACGCATCTTGAATATCGCCTATTGGTGCTCCTACACCGGCAGTAACCTAAAGCGACCATAGGCGACTGCATGGCGGCATTCATCGCCATGCAGGCGCCACCATCAACACTTGCGTACCTCCCACCTTTTATAATGAACTAACAATAAAAAAAGTATCCACCCAATGGTCGCATGAAGCTAAAAAAAAAAAAAAAGACGCGTAAGAGATTTCTTAATAGTTTTGTGCTACCGGGGGAGCTAAATGACAAATTTTCTGTTTAACTAACTTTCTACCACATCGCGTGCTTCCGCAGAACTGATCTGCCCCAACAACCAATGTTCAAAAACCCATTTTTAATTAGGGTTGCATGAAACTGATCCCTATAAGTGCATTCACCACAATTTTGTTTGTGCACGCGTCCTGCACAAGCGCGCATTGTGTTGTCTTTTTGTTCGCTTTTTAAGCGAACCTTTCTTTGCAAGCCCTGCCTAATCGTCATGATCATGGCTGCTGTGTTGCCGAACAGACCAACTTACAAAAACACATACACAAAAAAATAACAACTTAATAACGTGCCTTACGCCAGATCAGACTTCACCTCCACAGCGAATCAGACCGATTATCTAACTATCATGCCACAATATGACGTATACTTCTAACTACCGCTCTGTGATGATCGCCACGTGTTGATTATGATGATGATCTTCATGTTATGGCACACACCCACAACGGGGGAACGGCGTAGAAGCCGGCGCTGCATTTCAAATAAACCAAACGAAATGAAGAAATACAAGCCAAATAATTTGTCACATTGCGTAGCATGCTTACGCGAGAGCACTTGCATGCGTACCAGATTTACTTATGTCAAAGACACCCGAATGAAATGGGAAAATGAACGAAAATCAACATCAACATCACTGAAAGCCAGCATCAATGTCCAAAATGGACGTTGATGTTGAAGCCGTTCGAAATTTTTCCACCCTGCGCTTCAAAATAACCTCAGCTAACCCCGAGTCATTCATGGCGGTTGTCGCCCGGATTACTCACGGCAGTTGCAAAAAGGTTAGAACGGAGGGAGAGTCGAAAAGGTTGGGGAAAAAGAAACACGGAGTGTATACGTAAATGGATATCTGTGGAGACGAAATCGCACTATACCTGGATACAATGCAACTCTACAGCTGTACCCTGCGACATATATTAATAGACGCTCATACTTTTCTTGGAAATAGAAAAGAAGACGATTTCATTGAGTTTATTTTTTTCGTGCTTTCTTTCGCCGAATATTATCATGACGTCACACAGTTAACATTTCCATTCCAAATTTCTAGGCACATGAAACGACGCTGCGTTGCTTTCCGAGAACATCTTAGACGTCAGTGCTCTCGACGAGTATTAATTCTATGATACCCATCTTTGCTAGTCGTCTCTAGTAATATGGCACGAACACTACTGCACTTACTACTGCATATTGTCGGGTGGCTACAGCCGACAGGCTGAAGCTTAAAGCGTGAATGTTATTACCTTCTACGTAGCATATATTCGTCTGCAGTACTATTGCGTGTGTTTGCAGGATCATACTGCATTTTGCTTTTGCATTCCTGTCAGAACTCAAAAAGTCGAAGATTAGTTTATCGTTTTAGAAATTGCCACTTGGATTGAGCAGAAATTATTCAGTGGTACATACATTTTTCTTAAATATGGATGAAGAAACGAAACCTGGGGGACAAATAGAAAGATGTCAGCTACAACCTGGCTATGAATGCAAATGCACATGCAGTACAAATGCTTTATGCGGTGATGTTTGAGCTGGTAGCATGTAGGAAAGGAGTTAGAAGACCCAGCCAGTGCAGGGCGAGAGCTATTGCAGTGCAGCAGCACAAACTGGAGTTTTTGTGTGTTGGCTTGGTGTTGGCTGCCTGGTTCTTTTATAGGAAAACGGGTTGGGTGATAAAAATAAAGTGATGTTTAGCTACACCGAAACTAGCTTAAGTGCTGTATTGTTTCTTTTAGTTTACTATTGCGTAGTAGATATATTAGTTTAGTTTTTTATTTCAAAACGTAATTTCCTTAATTTTGTGAACTTGGGCTGTTTTCATTAATATTTGCAAACATTTTTATATTGGTCTGGTGCTTGTGCAGCCAGATGGACATACAGCGATCTAACAGGTGCATAATTCACCGACTAATGGCTGGAATGTTCGCAACAAAGATATGAGGAAATATCTGCTACCACAAGCTAGCATTTTCTGCGTTAGTGATTATATCACTGTTAGAACTTTTGTATCACACACACCAAGAACACCGCATATCCACGGGGTGAATGATGATGAGTGGGCGAAGCTCCGGAGGGAATCATCGGTAAACCGTGAATCTTCCGTGTAATTCGCCCAGTCTCGCCGCACTAAATCGAACGATTGACTGCCACCAATGACACGCGCCATATGTGACGTCATTCCTATTTTATAACAGCGCCCTTCATTATAACTGCACCATCTCCCGCCCAAGGGGACGCTAGCACAAACGCGTTAGAAACGTGCAGTACTCTCTAGTAAGGGGGAGAGGCCACAGCGTCTTACGCAGCCGTTTACACATGCCGGAACGTGCACCGCGTTTGCCGACGCCATCACATGACTGCTGAGAGAGTATAACCCCCGTATTCATAAACGCTCCTCGACTTGAACTTGACTTGCCACCGCCTTCAACGCGTTTCGAATGCGCTGCCCAAGGCGGTGGCAAGTCAAGTTCAAGTCGAGGAGCGTTTATGAATACGGGGGTAAGGCGGAGAGGCCACAGCGTCTTACACCAGCTTCTTACACGCGCCGTAATGCGCTAGCACAAACGCGTTAGAAACGCGGTCTTTCGTTAATGTTGGGTATTTATTGTCATCGTGGTGCGTGTGTCCTTGTGCACTTCGTGGCGTAGTGGTTAGCGCCACGCGTTCAGAAGCGAGGGGTCCCTGGTTCGATTCCGCGCTACGGACACAACTTTCGGAATTTTTTTTTCTGATAAAAGTAGACGTGGCTACCTACTACGACTACTACGACGACGACTACTACTACTACTACATACTACAGAGGAGGGACAGACCCACACCCTAAGGAGCTTCGCCCCTAAAAAATTTGGAGGACGCTGAAGCTTCGCTTTTAAGAGTGGAACGCGACAACATTCAAAGATCCCTGTCTGCTTCTCACGTTTCCCGACAACTGCAGCTTAAGCAACCGTAATGGTTACCGGATGGATGGATGGATAGAAACTTTTATTGAGCGATGGTAAGCTTCGCGGTGAGTCTTCGAAGATCGGAGGCTCTTGGTCTCGCGGTGGGGGGGCCCTCAGTCCAGGGCTCCGCTCGCCGTCGCCGCCCTGCGTGCCCTGTCAATCAGGCTAAGCTGATCGTCCAAGGCCTCGCTGGCCAACAGCGACTCCCACCGCTCCGCGCTCGGGTGTTGGAAGGGGGGTAAGGCAGTAATTGCACGACACGCCCATGTAATGTGGAATAGAGTGGCTTTCTCGGAACACCACGGGCAGCGTGAAGGGTATGCCGTGGGGTGGATTTTGCTGAGGAGGTGGAGGCTGGGGTAGGTACCTGCCTGGATAAGTCTCCAGCTGGTAGCCTCCTCTTTGGTGAGTGAGCGATGGGGGGGAGAGTATTTTCTTCGGGTACCCTTATAATAATTTAGAATGGACGAATAGTCACACGGTACTGGAACAGGTGCCTCAGGGGCAGGGTGATCGGGTGCTCGGCTTGTATACCCTCGAGCGACCCTGTCCGCCGCCTGGTTTCCCTCCAGCCCCGCGTGGCCAGGTGTCCATATGATCTTATGCTTGATCGGAGGTGTTCGAATGTGCAGCTGTTCGCCAGCGTCATGTGCCCTTAGGAGGATATTGAGCGCAGGTTGAGAAATGCGTCCTTTCAGGTAATTGCGGCAGGCGGCCTGGGAGTCCGTGAGAACGTGAAACGACCGTCCTAGCTTGTTGCCCTGAGCGATGGCAAGTGCGATGGCAACTTCTTCAGCCTCCGTGATGTTCTGGCAGTGGAGGGAGGCACTGGCTAGCTCCCTGTGGTGGTGGTCGAGGACGACCGCTACTGCTCGAGTGCGGGTGGTGTGATACAGTGCTGCGTCGGTGTAGCAAGTGGTGTTGTTCTCACCGTACCTGAGGGTTAAGGCCTCAACTCGTGCTTCCCGTCGACCCTGGTGCAGTAGGGGGTCCATGTTGCGGGGGATAGGCGCAACGGTGAGTGTTGAGCGGACATGATCTGGGACTAGGTGGAGTCGGGCTGCCTCCCGAAGGGTACCAGTGTGTCCGAGGAGCTGCAGGAGGGCGCGCCTGTGGGTGTGAGCGTTAAACGTTGGAGCTGAGTGGCCATTTGTGCTTCACATAGCTCCGTGAAGGTGTTATGTACCCCCATGGCAAGGAGTTTGCTTGTTGGGGCACCAGGGGGGAGCTTTAAGGCCACCCGATAGGCCCGACGCATCATGGCGTCAATTTGGTCGCGTTCTTGCTGATTTAGGTGATGGTAGGGGAGGCCGTAGACGATTCGACTCACTATCAGACTTCGAACGAGCTTGAGAGTATCTTCTTCCCGCATTCCATGGCGGCGGGTGGTGACACGGGCAATCATGCGGGCCACTTGTAGCGTTGTGTTGCGCAAGAGTGTGAGGGTATGTGTGGCGCGACGGTTGGATTGCAGCCACGCACCTAGCACTCTGATGATGGAGCGTTCGGGGACGACTTTGCCAGCGAGGAGGACCCGGATGGGATTTTCCTGGGCAGTCTGGCGGGGCTGGGTTGTGGAGTGGCGAACTCGGAGCAGCTCGGATTTTTCGGTGGAGCAGGCCAGCCCGCGGGCATGCGCATATTGCTCGACACAAGTGGCGGCTTGCTGGAGGTTGTATTCTTTTTCGCCGAGGGAGCCCTGGGTAGCCCAGACCGTAATATCGTCCGCATACATGGCATGGCGAACGCCCTCGATGTGTTGGAGTTGATGTGCCAGGCCCACCATGGCCACGTTGAAAAGGAGGGGGGAGATGACCGAACCCTGCGGCGTACCCTTATTAGGGACTACGAGGGTGTCTGATCGGAATCGTCCCCATCCCGACAAGTGGCAGTGCGATCGGTCAGGAATGCTTTGACGTAGTTGAAGACACGGTGGCCGCAGTTCAGGGCTGCAAGGCCTTCGAGAATGGCTGGGTGGCTAACGTTGTCAAATGCTCCCTTGATATCAAGCGCCATGATGACGTTTTCACCATAGCGGGGTACGGGTTCAATGACTTCCTCTTTTAGTTGGAGGAGGACGTCTTGAGTGGACAGATGCGCACGGAACCCGAACATCGTGTGTGGGAGCAGGTTGCCATCTTCGAGGTAGGTCTGAAGGCGGAAGGTGATCACGCGTTCGAAAAGCTTGCCCAGACATGAAGTAAGGGAGATTGGACGCAGGTTCTCGATTTGCAACTTCTTGCCTGGTTTCGGGATAAGGATCACTTCGGCATGCTTCCACTCCGGGGGGATGGTGCCGTTCTGCCAGTGGGTGTTCAAGAAGCGCCGTGAGATCTTGCAGGGCAGTGTCATTGAGGTTACGGATAAGCGAATATGTAATGCGGTCAGCCCCGGCAGCAGTGTTGCGTGTGCTTGCGCGGACGGCCGCATACACTTCCTCGATCGTTATGGGGCGGTCCAGGAGGGCGTTTGGGGAGCCTTGATAGACAGTGTTGGCAGGGGGTGGATTGTGATCGCCAAAGCATTTTCTCCGGAGCTGGTCGAGAAGGTCGTCATCAGTACCGTCAAATGTGTGAATGAGGCGATGGACGGCCTTGTTCGTTTCAGTTTTGCTGCGGGTGGGGTCGATGAGAGCCCGCAAAATGCGCCACGTGCGCGCCGTCCCCAAAGAGCCCTTAAGGGTGTCCGTGAATTGCGCCCAGTTGAGTTGGGCTAGGCTGGCGGCGTATTCCTCTGCTTGGGTGGTGAGCAAGGCAATTTTGACCTTAAGTTTTCGATTATGTTTTTGAGTCTTCCAGCGGCGGAGTAGACTACGACGTGCGTCCCATAGGTGGAGCAGGTGGCCGTCTACCTCGGGGGTCTGGGTGGTGCGGGTGATGTGTTTTGTATGGCGATCTTGGGTGCGGCGAAGCTGTTCGCACCAGTCCGTAAGGCTGGTGTTAGCGTCGAGGGTTTGCTCGCTATCGCATCGGAATGCATCCCAATCCGTGATTTTGGCTTTCCCGATGGGACGCCGCAGAGCATCCTCAGTGAGTTGAGTGCGAATGATATAGTGGTCACTACCCAGGGTTTCCATGAGATTTTCCCAAGTGTACGTGGAGCTGCCTCTGATGAAGGTAAGGTCAGGGCAGGTATCACGACAAACACTGTTTCCGATGCGGGTGGGTGTGGTAGGATCGGTCAGGAGCTCGAGCCGGTAAGTGTCGACGGCAGCGGCAATTTGCTTGCCTTTGTGGTCAGAATTCCTGTAGCCCCAGCTTGTGTCTTGGGCATTGAAATCCCCGAGTAGGATCAGATCGTTACCCTTGGCCAGTGTACAAGCACCTCGGATGAGGGTATAAAAGTCTGTGTGGCGTTGACGGGGGGGACTATAGGCATTGAGGATGGAAAGGCTGTGCTTGCTGGTCTTTTTCCGGCGCCGGAGCATGATCTCTACAATGACATGCTCAATATGAGTGTCTGGGATGACGTCATGGGCAATGACAGTGAGCGCCTTACTGACGAGAATGGCCGCTTTGCCCTCGGTCAGGCTGTCATAGGCCTCGTAACCTGACAGGGTTGGCGAGACACCTGGCTCCTGTAGGGCGATGACGTCTGGCGGTTCAAGCTGGGTGTTTATGTATTGTTGAAGGAGGCTCCGCTTACGACGGTATCCTCGGCAGTTCCATTGCCAGATTTCTAAACGTTTTTGCTGAGATGCGGTGGTGCTGCCCATGTTAGTTCCGAGAGGTGGGGGGTAGGGTGAGTTGGGGGGCCTTGAGGATAACTCCGGGGCCGGTAGCTGTCTGCGCGGGGGTGACCGGGTTGAGCTGAATCGAGGGGTTGGAGGTAGGAGTGGGCGTTCGTTTCTTGCGGAAGGAGCCGCCTATTTCCGCAAAGCGGGCTTCAAGGTGTGTTTCGACGTCCGCGATGCGTGTGCCCAGTTGGGAGAGTTGGGCAGAGAAGCTCTGCGTAAGTTGGTGGTGTTGGTTCTGTTGTTGTTGCGTGAGTTGTTTCGTGAGTTCTCGCAACATTTCGTGTAGTACGGTATATGTAATGGGGGGTTCCTGGGGGGATGCAGGAGGATCTGCGCAGGGAGGGGCCTGATGTGTGGGGTGGAGTGGGGGGGTGGCGGCTTGGGTGATAAGGGCGCGTAGTTCAGCCATTTCACAGGCGTGTTCGGCTTTAAGTTGTGAGAGTTCTTTCTTAAGCTGCTGGTTCTCTTGGACCAGTGCTTCATATTGAAGTGTGGGTGGGGGGTTTGAGCGCGGAGCGACGGGGGTCTTTGCCACAGTCGACCAGCTTACCTTGGCGGCCCTGTCGGGCGGCGGGGCGGCAGGCCGGCCGGCTGGTGCAGCGGAGCCTTTCTTTTGCAGGCCGGTGCGTTGGTCCTGGGTGGCGTGGCGTTCCGGCTGGGCGAGGGAGCTGCGTTGCTCGGGCTGGGAGGGTTGAAGCTGGTCCAGGCCGGCTGGTGGGAGCGGCGGAAAGGACGGTGATCGGGAGCGGGACCGGGAAGGGGTCTTTGAGGAGTCGTCATCGTTACTGAACCACCAGCGGCGTGCGCTTGGCGGCTGGCGTTGAGGGGTTCTGCTACGGCGAAGAGTTTTGAGACGTTGAGGACACTCCTTGGCCCCTGAGAGGTGTCCCTCCCCACAGAACTTGCACTGAGGAGTGCAGGGGTGGTTCTCAGTGGGGTTCAAAATGCCACACTGGCGGCACACGGCAGCGTCCGGAGTGGGGCAAACGTCCGAGCGATGACCAGGCTGGTAGCACACCTGGCACACTTGTCGGGTTGGACGGTACGGGTGGCACGCTACCTCCCCGCCGTAGTAGAGAACGTAGCGGGGAACAAGGGAGCCTTCGAAAGTTATAACGGCCGTCTTCGATGTCCCAAGCATGCGGGCGCTATGGATAGTAACGCCCTGCGTCCGCACTCGCAGGTTAGCTTTTAGTTCATCTGGAGAAGTTCCAGGGTCCAAACCATGTATAACGCCCCGTAGAGTGTTGTCAGGGGCCGCCACGTAGGTGTTGAAGTCATGATTGCTCCCGCCGAAGGCGAGCGTGGACACTCGACGAAGGAGCTCAGCTGTTTCGATGTGTGGAGTGCTTGCGATAATAATGTTCGAGCCTGTACGGATCCGCACAATAAAGTCGTTGCCGGTGCACTTGGGGTGGTAGTTGCAGGCTGCCACCACAGCCCGAGACACCTGGTGAGTTGTGAGTGTCTTGATATTTAGGCCCTTTTTGGGGCGCAGAATAATCTTGAAGTCGTTCCGAGGTAGCGGCGGTAGCCGGCGACGCGGCCGGCGCGTCTCTCCGGGCGAGCTCTTGGCGTTCGCTGCGGACGCGTCGGGCGTCGCTGCCGTTTGCGTGGTAGGAGGCGAGTTGTTTACCTGGGCGTTGCTGGCAGAGCCTGGCGGGGACTGAATTCCGGCCAGCCCGGTAGCCTGGCCTTCCAGTTCTCGTGCTCGGTCCTGGCGCTTTTGTTTTTGCTTCTGGCGCCGGGAGAGCGCCAGTTCCCAGTTTGTGTCGGACTGCGTCCCTTGTTGTTGGGCAGCCTGCGGGAGCAGCGGGGAGGACGCTCGGTCGTCGTCACTGGCCGAGGTAAGTTCCTCCATCTCCTGTAGGTCCACGAGCTGGGGCGTCGGGGGGGCTTGAAGGGGCTGCATGGCCGGAGATTGTCCGGCTTGCAGACCCGACGTCGTAGGTGGTGTATCCATGGGGCTAAGGAGGCTAGCAAGTCATCGCTCGCCGAGTGCGAGCTAGGCCTACTTGCGAGTCTTAGCGGGTCAGCGCCCGCTTCGTTCTTCTCGAACCGATAGGAGAAGGTGGGATGGTCCTACCGGTTGAGAGTGGGGTCCTCAGGGTCCCGCTGATAAGGGCTCGAATCTCCGGCACAGTGCCTGGGGCGATAGCGAGGTGGACCGGTCAGAACGGGCAAATGTAGCGGAGCCGAGGTGACGTGCGACCGCTCAGCCCGGCGGCCATGTTGATCTCCAGCCCTTCAGGAAGCACGGCGCAGAACGCGCGTTTGCTCTTCGACGTGCGTTCGCTCCCTGTGAAAACGCGCGTCCCTCGCGCCCTTTCACTCGCTCATACAGTGTCCGGAGCGCGGCGACGATTTCATCGCCGTTGACGTCATACGGAGCCTCACAGCGACGGCGACGCCGACGGCGGAAATCCGCTTTGGAGCGTCCATATAATTGCTATCGCAATAAAATGGTAAGCACATGAAAATTTCGCCGTAGCTCAATTCTCGAGAAAGCGCTGGTTTGTCGCAGACATCACTCCCCATGCATGAGTGATCGTGGGTTCACGCCATGGTTAAACTGGTATGTGAAGATTGGTTTGCGTGGAAAAAAAATGTAAGTCTGTGTTGCAACACCAACGAGCAGGCCCTCTGTCTAGCGCGTGAATTCACGAACCGCTTCGGGCTAATGATCCAACTCTCTCACAGGATTACATCCCCTAACGACCCTCTTACCCCCTCTAACGAGATCACATCCCACTACAGACTGAGCAGCAGGACATTCCCTCCCTCTAACCCAAAATTAAACAGGGCTCAGTATGCTAGGAACGATGGTTAGCGCTGCGTCCGTTTGCACTAAGCACGAAAACGAGGCGGAGGAAATCGCGATAGCTTTGGCCCTTTACGCTGCCAAAGGCCCAACGACTGTTTTCTCCGACTCGCGCACTGCCGTCAGGGCCTTCTCGTCAGCCCTAGTGTCTAAGCACACGGCTAGCCTAGTAAACAAATCTCTCCAAAATACTGCAGACAACGAGACAGCAGGTCACCACATCGCCTGGTTCCCGGCCCACGTTAAAGGAGTAGGTAATCAAGCGGGTTGCAACCCCAACGAGCAGGCCCACTGCATAGCGCGTGAATTCACGAACCGCTCTCACGAACGTGAGAATTCACGACTGTTCGTGAATTCACGAACGGTCCATCTCTCACAGGATTGCTCCCCTAAAGACCCTCTTACCACCTTTAACGGGATCACATCCCACTACAGACTGAGCAGGAGAAAATTCCCTCCCCCTCACCCAAAATTAAACAGGGCTGAGTCTGTCCCGTTCAGGCTCTCACAGACGACATTGTACATCACCCCCAGAGCGCTCAATCGGATAGATTCCAACTTCCCGCAATCGTGCTCCAAATGTGGGCACGAGTAGTTCTCTTTAAATCACATGCACTGGCTGTTGTCGTTCAACGCGGGCTCAGATTTTCACAAGTCCAAGTGGGACGCCCTACTGCTAAGCACGGACTTCACGCATCAACTGCAGGCCGTCCAGAGTGCCCGCGACGTCGCCGAGAGCCACCACCTACCGGTTCCGTCATGGGCGGAGCCACCAACTTGATTGGGTGCCTTCGGCTCACCCCAATCTTTTCCTTCGGGACCTTTCAATAAAGTTCTTGTCAACTGCCAACTATAATGTACAAAAATGTCGCCGCAAGGCTGTTCCATTCATCTCTTTAGAAAGCGCTGGTTTGGAGCGTGCATTACTCCCCATGCTAATTGATGAGCTCTTGTCGATTTATGGCATTAATAAACGAATATGTGAAGATTGGCTTTCGCGGCAAAAGCGGTAAGGTCTAGAAAAAGGCGTCACCAGCAAGGCCCGAAGCACGATGTTATCGAGTCACGATTAAACTTCCAAAACCTCATCTTTGTCCAAGCTGCATGCAGTGTATGTTGATCTGGATCATGCAGTATATGGTGAGACTCGGTTTTAAGGCCCGTCAAGTTGCTGTGTGCAAATCTTTCCTTAAATCCCCCACAAATGTTATGCTTATGGAAATAAAGGCAAATTAAATCTCAAATCAACGATTGGAGTGCGTTCTCAATGCAGTGCAGATGATGCCCTTAGCCTATCGCTATAATGTAGCCGATTGTCATTAAGATAAAGGGCAAAATCATTACCAGAAGGAAGAAAAAAATATGTTTGAACCGGACGTGATTCGAATACGCAACCTTCTGATCTGGAGTCAGACGCGCTACCGTTGCGCCACCGAGTCACGATGAAACTTCCTAATCCGCAGCTTTGTCGAATCTGCATGGAGTGTTTGGTTATCTGAAATGAACGATTGGAGTGCATAAAATCTCAATGTACTGCAGATGATGCCCTTAGCCTATCGCAATAATGTAGGCGAGTGACAACCCGACGAAGACCTTTTGATCCGGACGTGATTCAAACACGTAACCTTCTTATCTGGAGTCAGACATGCGCTACTGTTGCGCCACCAAGTTTTTTTCTCTCTTTATTGCCGGTTTGCAACGCATTTACATATATCAGCAAAACTCTATGTAAGGAAATTTAAAAATGCCTGCCACCATTAGGCTGACGCGAGGTATTTAAAAGCACTTTCACTTTCACTTTATTTCCTTAAAGACCCCTGTTAGGGGTATTACATAAGGGGTGGGTTACAAAAATATGAGATATAAAGAATATAAAATGTTAGAAGGCATAATGCGAGGCAATTTCTTCTACGAAGGCAGATGAGCAGGGTATAGAAACGATGTTGTGCGCAAGGCCGTTTCAGTCTTTGGCTGTTCGAGGAAAAAAAGAAGATGCAAAAGTGATAGTACGCGCACGTGGACGAGCTACGTTTAAGGAATATCCTATGCGATGGGATATGCGCGACGGTGTCAGGATATATGGTGCACGATTGAATACGCTGTGGTAGAATTTGTGAAACAATGATAAGCTGGCAATTAAACGGCGGTGGGAAAGGGTTTGTATGCCCGATTCCGCTTTTAACGAAGTTACACTGACATTGTATGAAAAGGCGGAGTGAATGAACCGGATGGCCCGATTCTGAAGTGCCTCAAGAGCGGTAATGAGGAAAGTCTGGCGAGGGCTCCAAATGGCTGATGCGTACTCCAGTTTGGGTCGTATTAGTGTCTTATAAGCTAATAATTTCACATGCTGCGGTGCATTTTTTAAGTGACGTCGTAGGAACCCAAGTGATTTGTTAGCTGAAGAGATAACGTTAGTCACATGCAGACACCAGTCCAGATCATTTGAGACGGTAACACCCAGGTACTTATAATTCTTTACAAACTCAATTTGTTCGTTAGTGATTTCGTATTGAAATACCAAAGGGTTAGAACGGCGAGAAAACGACATTGCTTTACATTTGGTAGGCGTTTAGGACCATTAACCAACGTTGACACCAATTTTGAATGTTGTTTAAGTCTTCCTGTAAGGGCGAATTTGATCATTATTATTAGTAACTGAGCGGTAAATGACACAATCATCAGCGTACATGCAGATTTTGCACGACACGTGTAATGGTAGATCATTAATGTATATTAAAAATAGGAGGGGGCCTAATACAGAGCCCTGGGGGACGCCTGACGTTACGGGTAGGGGCTCAGAAGTATTGTTATTGATGTACACCGACTGCATGCGATTAGTAAGGAATTGTTCGATCCATGTTAAAACTGTAGGATGTAGATTTAACCGAGAAAGTTTTAGGAGCAGTCGTTGGTGAGCTACTTTGTCGAATGCTTTTGCGAAGTCAAGGAAAATTGCGTCAGTTTGTATGTTAATATCGAGATTTGAGTGTAGATCGTGAAGAAAAATAGCCAATTGTGTTTCGCAAGTTAGTCCCTTGCGGAATCCGTGCTGGGATTGGTCAAAGAAATTGTTAGTATCAAGGAAGTTAATTATATGGGTGTATATGACATGTTCCATGATCTTACAGGGCACCGATGTGATGGAAATGGGGCGGTAATTCAAAGGCACATTTTTATTGCCCGATTTGTAGACTGGAACGACCTTGCTCATGTTCCACTCTTTCGGAAGGTTTCCAGAAGACAGTGACTGTGAAAACAACAATGTTAGGCATGCCGCAGAGATGAACTTGGTGTTTTTTTAAAATTTCGATGTGACTTCGTCGAGACCTGCGGATGACGAAAGTTTAATATTATCTATTATATTTGAAATTCCATGTATCGAGAAAGTGATAGCCGGCATTGTAGGTAGAGACGGCGCAAGAAATGTAGGTAAGGGAGTGTCGGGTTCTTTAGTGAACACTGAAGAAAAGGCTGCATTAAAAGTGTTAGCAATGTCAGAGTCTGATAAAATTTCGCCCTGCTCATTGGCTAGCGGGTTAATGATTTGCCAAAATTTCTTTGGGTTTTCGCTTATCATGTTAGCCAGGTCGAAATGAAAGAAAGTGTATTTGCGTGAGCGGATTGCTGATAGATAAGTGCGTTCTGCTTCGTAGTACTTGTTCCACGAGTGATCGTTCGGGTTTTGCTTAGCTTGTCGAAAAAGGCGCTTTTTCTTATTCTCGAGTTTTTTCAGATTTTTTGTGAACCATGGTTTATGGCGGTTAGCATGAATCGATAATGTTGGTATGTATTTTGCAGTTAGAAGTGCCACTTTTTCCTGAAAAAGAGACCAGTTTTCTTGAACAGATCGCTGTTGAAATGCCGTTTGAAATTCCTCGTAAAATTCTTCTAATTCATTATTTATTGCTGGGTAATTGCCTTTATCGTAAAGGCGGATTGTTTTTTTATGAGTATGGCACTGGGACGGGAATAAGGTGAATGTAGCATGAATTACTTTGTGGTCACTTATTTCGTTACAGTAAGTAAGAGACGACAGTGTTTCAGGATTTGAAGACAATACTAGATCTAGAATGTTGGCATTATCATGTGTGACACGCGTTGGTTCAGTTACCAATTGTGAAAGGTTATAATTCAGACAGACATTAACGAACTCTTTGGATTCAGTGCTACCGGTAGTTATTTCAGGGTTAGTCCAATCAATGTTTGGATAATTGAAATCCCCGAAAAGCAGAATGTGCGCGTTAGGGTATTTTTTAACTAGTTGTCTTAGGATGTTATTCAGTTTTCTGGGAAAATCGGCAAAACTGCAGGGGGGGGGGGGGCGGTAGCATACACCTACAAGTAGTAGTTTTGGTTTGGCACGACAAAGGATCCATATAATTTCTAAGTCAGAGCTTATGTGAACGGTGGAAAACGTTAGTTCTTTTTTAATGGCTATAAGGACGCCCCACCTCTGCGTCCTTGCCGATCTTTGCGGATTAGTTCAAAGTTTGGCAGGTCTTCTAATCTTTCAGTATCGGGAACGTCATCTGTGAGCCATGTTTCGGTTAGTATGAGCAGGTTGCTTTCGGATGATGAGACAAGATTTGATATAATATCACGTTTTGAAAGGATGCTTCGTATGTTAGTGTAGATAACTGAAAATGACGGAATTGAACGAGCGGCAGGTGTCGCACAGTGAGGCAGTTTTTGACGGCGTGATAGCTATGTTAGTTCTTGGACACTTTGAGATGACTCTTCAAAGACATATCTCTTGGAGTTGATGTGCAATGTTTTGTAATGAAGGGAATAAGGCATAGATTTGTTTTTTGCAAAGGCGATAAGATGCCTCCTCGCATTTTGGACTTGGCGGGAGTAGTCTTCGCCAATGTCGTAAGGGGTACCCTTTAATTTACGGCCATTAGACAAAATCGCTTCTTTAGTTTTGAAGGAATTCAATTTAACAATAATTGGACGGTTTCGACCTTGGGTGTGTCTGCCCAGTCGATGTGCACGTTCAATTAATTGAGGATCTAATGTGAAGTTAAGGTACTGAGAGCAATGGCGAATGACTATTTCTTCGGAACTGGCGAAAGATTCTTTTGGGTTGGTGTCGGGAATAGAGTAGAACAACAAGTTATTGCGTCTGGACTGATTCTCAGCATCGTCAAAACGGCTTTCCAGTTTTACCATTCGATTAGCTGTATTAAGTGTGTCTGTCTGTAACGTTTCCAGCTGCCGCCGCATAGGCTCAATACGCAGACAGTTGGTTTCCACACTAGTCAGCCGTGTACTGAGTTCAGAGATAGCGTTGCTAGTTAGAAGAAGTTGAGCTTTCAGTTCTTGTACCTCTGTTAGTAGTTGAGACTGTCCAGCGGACAATTTCATGAGCTCTGCAAGAATATTTGCCATTTCGGGACCGGGGTTAGTCTCAATATCACCCGCGAGCAATAACAAGTCTGTCGCGTTATGTTGTATTGGCCTTCGCAGTAGGTTAATGACCCGCGGTAATCCCCTGCTCAACTTGTTACAATTCAAGACACTGTAACTTTGCAAATATTGTGGCACATTGGCCCTGTTCCAATGATCAGCGCACACGGCAGTGTAGACGGCTAAGTGGACAGCGGTCATCTTAAGCCTCGTTCCAATTCTGTGGAAGCCTACAAAGAAGACAGCACCGCGACGATGGCGTCGAAGTCAAAATACGATGCAAGCTACTTTGCTGTCCAAACAAGATGGTGGGTAAGCAGAAAGCTTGGAAACTCGGCGGGAAGGCCGTCTGCTCACCAGAAAACGTAGTCATGCTTCCTTATGCGCTTCATGCGAGCAATGTTGTGTTTTTGATAGGTTCGGTTAAGGAATTGATACAGAGATGATATGTGCTTTTCTCAACCTTTTTTTTTTTTTTTTGTCCCCGCGAGGGCGTTACTTCGCCAAGACGGCTTCCACCAAAGAAGATGGAAGGATTAACTGGTCAGCAGTAGATATAAGTTAGAGACGATTAGTGTACTGGTGGAGGAAAAGCAGGGAAGAGATTGATAGAAATGGAGTCATTGCAAGTGTAGGTAATGGTACAGTGCAGTAATACAGGTTTTAAATCCGAAAGGCAAGATCGAGATCAGATAGAAAAAAGCTATATAGTGATGTATGTAGTAACAACTGATTAAAATCAAGCAGGCTAGGGGGCTATTTGTTCCCGCCCCGTTTCCAAGGGGATGCCGATAAACAGCATCATCATCATCATCATCATCATTGGCTTCTCATTATCTTCCAGACGGTTCCTGAGAGCGTTCTACTGTTTGGGCTCGAAGCTGACTTTTTAGCTGCGGCTGTTGATGCTGGTCTGTTGCTGGTTGAGCTGTGACTGTTGATGACTGTTTAGCTGATGCTCACCAGAACTGTAGCACGCCCACAGTGACGATTGTTTCATCGCAGGCAAGGCAGGCGAGAGCCGCGGCGTCTTCGTCCAACGGCCGGGTGTCCAAGTCGTCCTCACCGCGCTCTCCGCGAATCCACGCGAGCAGCCCGGGCCGGTCCGCGGGCGTCGTCTCGGGACCCGGCTCGACCCAGGGCTCCGTGGCCGGCTCGGTGACCAGCGAGCCGGCCTACCAGCGGGACACGGTGGTACTCTACATCCCGGGCGTGAGCCACCACTCTACGCCGTCCGAGGACTCGCTGCGAGTCTCGCGCAGCCAGTCCGTCCTCAACAAGGACAAGAGCGCGTCCCGCAGCGGGTCCAAGAGCGGCCACAAGTCCAAGTCGTCCTCGAGCCGCCCGAAGAGGGCCGCCTCGGAGAGCGACATTCGCCGGACCAAGTCCATACCGAAGGGTGCCAAGTTTCCCTGGCTCAGAATCAAGCCGACCGTGACGGCCACCCCCGTGCACTAGCACTGCCGCTGCGGCGTTGTTTAGGGGGTTCTATAGCTTTCGTTTCAAAGTGCACTGAAGTGTCGACACCTTGTTAAAAGCGCGGTAGCGATGGGCGGGGTCCAGTGAACTGTGCTATAGGCGGTCGAGGAGGCTGCCTAATTGCGCCCAAAAGAAACACAAAACTCTGTTTTGTTGGAGTAATTGGTCATTTTATATTGAACTCTCCTTTCCAGACCTGCACGCCACAATGAAGTTCACCCTCATTACTCAGCGTCCCGGATGTTCGAAAGAAGTTAACGGAGTTAACGTCATCTATCAAAGAGTACGAGAACTCGCGAAAATAGAGTTAGATATGTTTCGAGCGTGGTACACCCGCCTGCAGGAATTGCCACTGCTGCCTTTGTTTTTAGAGTCTAGCTGTAACCGATCCAGGCTCCTGTTTCGAACGGCGTGATTCGACAGAGTCACGTGGACAGGCGGCATGTCTATGTGAATCTGTTCTCCGACTCGTTGCGCGATTCCTGTTGGGCAGATGAGCCGATGGCAGAATTGAGCTAATTTTCATCAAAGAATAGGAGTTACCAAAAACAGGTGGCCTGATAAGAGTATGTGCTGATTCATAAACCTTTCCGTGTTGCTTTTTAGTGGATTCTTTCCTGAGGTATCCTTTAAGAGAGTTCACGTAAGAATTATCTCATTGCCAAAGAGAGAATGCACAAATACGCATCGCTTCCTCGCACTTGGGGCAGGCATTAAGCCATGCCATTACAGGAGGCTCTGCGTGTGCTCAAGAGACATAACGTACTTGGTGACGCCACGACCATGTGATCTGCAAACGCCTTCTTTATGACGTCATGGTGGCGACAGCTCTCTGGACCTCCGTCATCGCTATCCCGTTGTTGGCTTGATAACTGCGCCTAAGAACCTATAAAAATGTCACCATAGCTGTGGCGAACTGGATGAGCCCCAAGGACTCTGGTATGCAAGCACGCTGATAGTTATTTTAGTCTGACCTCTGTACTTGGGCCTCAACCCAAATGGAATCCGTCATTAAAAGTCTTCATGTAGACAAAGAATAGATAGCACTCTGAATAGCGCAATGAATTTTCATACTGGACGTCATAGCGTATAGTGGAAAGCCCAAAGATTCGAGTGACACATGGTTGTCCGAGACAAGAAAAATAAACTGAGTTACGTTATCAACAGAAGTGAAGATACTCTGCAGTCTTTGAAACCTGTACTCCGGCGCTCTTAGTTATGCTAAGCAAACTGGAACAGACCAAAGCTTTAACAACAGAACCGAACACTCAAGTGCCACTTTAAGAAATAAAAAGTAGTTCGGTCAATATTTGTTCAGTCGGACCACAGCAGGCTATGTGCTCGACACCTTGAGGCGTTTCACGTTTCGCCACAGCAGTGATGACTTCGACAGCGCGGAAACAAAAATGAAGTTGATATTTTCTGAATATTTTTTCAGCTTGTCGTTTTTTTTTTTCTCGCGTTTCTCGGCTCATACCAACTTTAAGAGCATGAGTCGTCACATGTTGGTGTTGCTCGTGACATCTTACGAATCCGTAGTGTCCTCTAAGATGTCTACGTACTTAATGTAGCCGCGTTTACAGTTGTGGTGCGATAGTGTAGCTTCGAGCATGTAGATTAACTGCTAACGACGCCTGTATACTAAATGTTTACCGTACTCAAGTGCGGCCGAAAAAAAAATAAATAAACGCGAACACAATACTTTCCTGTTGTTCATGTAACGATATCTCCTGCAAGAACTTGACGTTTGTTTTTTCTCGTTGGGTGAACTTCAAGACGTAAACTGCATAGCAGTAAACTTTAAACAAGAAAGAAGAGTTGCATAGCTATAATAAAGCGTTAGCGAATGTATAGTGTGCCTATACTTTCGCGGGCTCCTCAATGCTCACGTGACTTGATTGACACGTTTTAATTTTTTTAGCGAGTCGCTTCGCCATCCGCGCTTCGTCCAACTCTCGTGTTTCGTCTCCAAAATAGTAAGCCTGCGTACTGCGAGCGCTGGAGCTAAACGTGCTTTATCAAATAAGAGTCCACAACCACTCATCCTCAGGCCCATTCCACTCGCTGAACGTGACCAATGCCTTAACGCTAGCCGTTAAAGCCGAAGCGCATCTATAAGCATTGAGTCGAGGGATCAGAGCGCTTCGCTGCGTGCGAAGCTTCGCAGCGTACTTCGCTGCCTTGACTTGTTGCGTCGAAGGCGTGGACCAAAGTAGCTTAGATCCGCTATCGCCGCAAACGTCGTAACGTTACGTTTTCATAACAACGCTGTTTATTGTTTTTTCTTTTCTTACTTTGTCCAACGACGTCACCACAACTACCAGGGACGCTGTGTGCAACCAAGCTGGGCAATTTAGAACTCACCCGAGTTGTTGCTTTCTGAATTGTACAGAAGTGATGAGGGCTGTCGACACCGTAACCGGCTGGGACGGCTAAGCTATGTCGCACTTTTGCGTGTTTCTTTTTTGAGTGCTTTGCGAGAAAGCTGCGAAGCCTTTTGTTTCGCTGAATTGTGTGTGCTGTGAAAATAAATGTGTGCTCGCGGCGCCGCTACCGAGGATAACTGTATACTACTACCTCCGGCGCTTACTGCGACAAAGCTGTGTGTACTAATTAATGAAGCGCGCTGCTTGTGTCTCGTGTGTATAATTGTGTGCGCGTGTATCAATTGCGCCTCGTATTGCACTTCACCTGTTGGCTCCAGTTTAACACGTTGTGAACTATCTACGCAGAGGTTGATTATGGGCACAACTGTTGTTCGTGGGCAGTGCACGCATCGTTGACCTAATGTTTTGAGAGTTTATAGAGAGCGAAGCAGACTGCCGCTAATGGTGTTCGTAACGATGACGTCTGCAGCAAATGACCACTTACGATCATTACATAAACAGTAAAAGAACGGTACAAAATGTGAAGTCTAAAAATATGGGGGGTTGGAGGTGTAAAATGTACCCACACTGATTCACGGTAAGCTATGATTCACGTAGCTTTTTTCTGACGGTGGCTTACATATTTGAGAGTGGGTATCGAATTACGTGTTCAAAGTTGACATTGAAGGCTACCAATGATGGAGGACTGATAGTGTTAAGTCCTCATTCTCACACAGGGTCCTTGTGGTGGCCAAGCTTCTTCACACGTAAATTCGCATTTATAGTCTGTTTCTCATGCCGAATCCCACGTCAGATGGCTTTGAAAAACAATGACGAGTTGCGAGATACTGTCGACTACGTTTCCCTTGCGAACGCACGCAGATATATATACCCATGATATGAGTTCGATAGTTGTAGGTTTTCTTCCCGAAAAGCGGCCATCACGAGCATGTAGTTACCTACTAAAAGCGCAGTAAACAAACGTTTGCGCTGAGCGCAAGGAAAACGTATTATCCGACAGAATCTCGTACACACGTCCGCTGAGGCTAAGCAGTACAAAGCGGCAAACAGGGCATGTTGGTGCTAATGCTGACCTGTCATTGGCGCAGTTCATACGGGACAGACGAAAAGAAACGCATCTCCGGACACGGAGATGCGCATTCTT
Organism: Dermacentor silvarum; assembly: GCF_013339745.2. Taxonomy (NCBI): domain Eukaryota; kingdom Metazoa; phylum Arthropoda; class Arachnida; order Ixodida; family Ixodidae; genus Dermacentor; species Dermacentor silvarum. The sequence goes on from NC_051163.1 coordinate 38,925,810, forward strand.
AGGCAAAAGTTTAAAAAAAATCCTTCATTAAACAATTTTGAGACTTGCACAAGTACGAAAGAAGATGAGTCTGATCCGGAACGCAGGTGAGAGAGATTGCAAAGTGACGCGGAGTTGGGTACCTTGACGCCCGGGGGTGCATGGGGCTTTTCTTTCTAATTCCTTCATCGCTGAAAACGGGCGAACGTTGTGAAAGTCAGGGGTAGCGGTAAGAGCAAAAAAAGTTGTGTTTTAACTTAGACACGTCGAAAATCAAACACTCCACGAGCAGAGCATCTGCCAAAACTTGCAAAGACACTGCCAGCGTGACCGGCGCTACCATGAAGTGTCTTATCGGGGCCTGCATTGAGCCGTTCAGTGCTACAACACCCTAGATATTAATCTGGATAATGTTTTTACCCGCTGGAGGTTCACATCACGAAGAGTCGCGCCACGGTGTCCGGCCACGGAAGTTTAATTTGTACATCAACTGGGAGAATTTCTCCAAGGCTTTATTTGTGTTTCACTTCAACCGCGACCATCTTGAACTCAGGCACCATGGCTTTCATAACTGTAGCCGACGGGAGTTTACGTACGATAAGGATATATTAATCATGAGGGATGGCATAGCTGAAAAAGGGGGCCCTTCAGAAGGCAACAAAATCATATTACCCGAGGCGTCAGGGAAATGACATTTAATTTGCTGCTGTGTCTCGACTGAAGCTCCCCACTGCTAAGAACAATAGTTAGCAGAGGCTTTTCAAAGAAGCGCTGTGTGAAGGGTGACAAAAGTTCATCCGTTGTTGCTTCTTTGTTCCACGTTGATGAACTGTGTTCATCAAGTTATTAATAGTTCTTTGTTCCAATTGACGAACGACGTGAGAAGTCCTCGGCTTACAGCATTGCAAGAGACCATTCACTAAGGAGCGTACGTCGGAACCACCTGCATACAATAAGCCACGTGAATCATAGTTTCCGAGTTATCTAGCTGAGGTTGTAAATTGAAATATAATTTGTGAGCCAGCCAGTGAACGGCACGCAGCGTGCCAATAAGGATACTACTATGCTGAGTCTGTTTCTCGTTCGAAGTGTTTCCTTATTTTTCGAACCCGGCATTCGAGACAATATTTGCTGTACCACGTTCGACATCATGTGTGGAATAGAGCAGTAAGAATTAACTATCAATGAAAAGTGTTATCAAAGTGAAGAGATGAACAAGACTGGAACATGTGCTGCATTTTTCGATGAATTAACAAAGCATGCGAAATTAAGGGCTGCTACTATGTCGTCGCCATTTCATTTCCACTGACATGTGTGCGGATTCAAAATAAGTTGACTACTCTCGTGTGCTTTGGAAATGCTCTTTGGGCGTGCACTGTGTGTGTGTGTTTTTTTTCTGCTGCATCATACGACGTAAAACGACTGTAGAGGGCGCATTGTTTGCATTATGGATGCGCGATGTGACGAGAGAACAAGAGACGGGGTCCGGGCGGCGCGCTGCAATACAGAGGAGCCCAATGCTAGTCGAACGCTGACTTGTTGTCTTCTGGAGCTTTAATTAAAACGAAAAAAAAAACTATATCAAAGGTTGTTTTCTTACACCGTATTTGTGTTCTGTGTTGATGTTTTAGAGGTTGAGCACACAAACAGGAACACGTGACACTTTTTCCAATAGGCAGAAGTGTGTCACACGTGACTCGTTTGGGGGCGCACTGAACTGGAAACGAACAGCGCGGGAGGCTTGTCGAACTGGAGGAATACAGACAATGCGCATGCGCAGGTCGGGAAATAGGGAGGGGCGCAGGAAAGATGCTGTCTTCCTGCGTCACTTCTTTCAGCGTTTTTTTTTTTTTTCACATGACATAACTTGCTTGTAACTCCGCCAATAGTCATTGTACAGTGTGAATTACACTTGTCTAGAATGGTGGCCACTTCACCCATATGGTCGCCATCTTTCGCGAAATAAAGCACAGGCACCTCAATAAGACCACGCTGGTCAAGTGGCATTCTGGGTCCGTGCGCTATAGAACAAACAGATCTGAAACTCAGTAGGTACAGCTAGGTAGCTGATGTGTACGATCCCGCATTCTGCAGGTGGCCACACGACGAACTCTCTAAACAAACGTGATTCACACTGTATCAAATCGCTGAACAATCATCCTGATTCTCGTCAGATAAACATGTTGATTACACATTTTGGTACTTAATATACTGCGACCTGCCGCAGACATGTAATCTCTTCACGAAAGATTAAAAATAATGCTCTTACAATTTTGGGGCATATCGACACAATTGGTAGCATTGATAAAACAGGGTAACAGTCACCCATTTGTCATTCGAATAGCGTAATCTACCACTTTGATTGGTGAGTGCAAGACCTGTGCTGGTGAAAGTTGGGAACAGATTGTCGAAAGACGGTATTGCACAGTATCGCAATAGGAAAACGTTGACAGCACCTGAGCGTTTGTGAAATCCTTGCGTCTGTCACCAATATATTTAGGACTTTGTCTAGGCAGGCTGGTTTACAGTTAGTACCTGACTTACTTACAAGAAAAATAAACTGCGTGAATCCACGACACGAAGGGAAGGTACGAGACAACGCGTGTTCTATCTTTACGCAGTTTTTTTCTTAGCAACCCATTTAGCTCAATATAAAGCTCCAGAGAGGCGCTCTTAGAGTTGAAGTTTTCTTTTTTTTTTTTTGTAGCGTTGATTTGACACTGCAGAATGATCAGTAGCCTCATCTACTACATCAATACAGCACATACTTGAGGTGGAACATCTTGCCGCGAACTGGGCCCTCGACTGCGTGTACTTGGTGATGCGACGACATGTCCGCTGGCTTCACACCAATCAACGGAAGGACGCAAAGATACTCAATTAGTACAGCCTCGACACCTTCCAGGCGCTTGCTTCCCTTGGCATGTCATGATCTAAGAAGGACGATCAGATCATGCATACTAAAAGCGAGACTTCTGCTACTCTTGAACCACTGGTTCTTCTTGCCTGCATGCTTACTTCGTTATAGCTGATTTGAAAAGTGGAAACGGGTGTTTACGCTCCGCAATCGCTCAGATGTTTTTTTTTTCGGAGGCAATGCAAAGGAATATTAGCAAAAATACTTAGCTGTTCTAGACATTACATTTTTCATCCTTACATCATAGGCATGTTCCAAGCAGTTAATGCAACTGGGCAATGCAGCATTTTCGTTGAAACTGCTATGAAGAACACTTTTTCAAGGCGTTCAGCGAACTGTGCAGCCCTATCAGGCGTAATAACGTTAGCATGCTGGAGCTTCCTAGTGTCTGTACTTCAGAATTCTGTAGAAGGTGAACGACTGAAGATCCATGCGACCTGGTAGCGGCTTTAACTCCAGGAGCAAGCGAAGGAGAAGCATCGTTAGAGAGACGACCGCACCGAGCAGCATCTAGCATCGAGCAGCCTTCGCGAAGTCCTCGCCGACAGAGTGTGGACAGCCCTTTGCCACAATGTGCGCAACGTGCCAAGCGCCATGCCGAGCTGAAAACCGCATCTCTATATGCCACCCGGGCTTTGTCCTTGTCTTAGCTGTCTTTTGGCAAACATCAAACACGCTCCGCGAAACACTGCCCGCGATGTCCTCCAAACAGCCTCAACATGCAAACAAGACGCAATTCCCTTGCAGGCAAATGGCACTCGCTGGCTCGCAAGGCACAGCGTGAACGCCCTTTGTGTTCATATATACAGACGCCTCGACAAATGTAGTACCTTTCGGTGTGCTTCACACCGCAAATATACGCGGCTCTCGACAAAAGACTCGCTGTATTCGATGCAGTGTCGGTGCCGTGCCGGCTGCTGTTTGGTTTTTTTTCCTCACTTCGGTTTCGCTCTCGTGCGCACGGCGTCAGTGCCCTTGCGTGTGCCAGGGGTCCCGGAAGAGGTTCCTGTTGATTTAACCTGCTTCGCTGTCAACGCGACCCCAAATTCCGAAGGGAAAACGAGGTCGCGACGAGCTAACAATTTCGAAAAGATTTGAAGAGTGCGCTGCCCTCGTAACGCGCAAAACAAACTCGAAATCAAAAGGTGACATCCACGCGAAAGTGGCACGAAGCTCCATAGGAAGTCGATGTGTATTAGCTTAAAAAGAAAGAGTGAAAACTTCACAGTTGAGGTAAAAACAGCAACTATAAACAAAACCAACTACAAAATAAATAAATAAATAAATAAAATTAATCATATAAATCAATAGATAAATAATTAAAGCTACACACTTGAGCAATTCACCCGGCTGTGAACTCATTCACCGCAGCGGCAGCAGTCTCAAAGCGGACACCATGACGACAATGACCATACCCCATTTTCGCAAAAAACCACTTTCTTCTCTTTCTCTCTCTCTCTCTCTCTCTCTCTCTCTCTCTCTCTTGTTCTTTTTTTTTTTTTTTTTTTGCGATGCACCCAACTTCATCCTCGTTCAGGTACAGTATATATTGAATGTTGTGGCCTCCGAAATGCACGTACAGGTGTCGTCACTCTTCGAGTCTGTGTGCTATACGCAACACCCCGTACAAATCAGTAAACGCCGAAGCTGCGCGCGTCAGCGCACAGGTAAGAATGTCCCGCTGTCAACTATGCGTTACCGCATGGGACTGAATTCTGAATGCCAGGGGCGGTGATGTACAGTTCTATTTTTTTTTCGCTCAGTACAGAAGTGTGAAGCCGAGGTAGATGAGTTGTCATGACGACCACGAGTTGACGATGACGGCTGTCGACGAAATTACGTTGGCGCATTCTCCTCTGTGACCTTTTACCTTCGTATGTCAAGTTTGGAGCCATTCCCTCAGTTCTATGAAGTCTAAGCAACTCGATATCTTTTCCTGCCCTGTCGCCGCTTTATTGGTGCCCGAGAATCTTGGAACTTCCCTTTCGATGTCTTGGCCTGGAGTTAATGATATCCTGTTATTCTTTCGTTTGGAACCTCGACTCTGCGATTCAGTCACAAGGATGCTTGCTCCTCCGTACAGGAATTACTCATCCGGTCAAACGGATTGCCCTGCTAAAATTGGAATCTCTTTTCAATAATGATTCTCACTGTTGTTCCATTTCTGATTTTTACATGTAATTTCGCCTTGCTATATCATTTACTCTATATCTATCCTAAAACTTATTTCTGGTTAACACTTGGAATAGAACATAAATTTCTTTGTCGACCCTACTAGTTGGGTGTGAGCCACATTTTTTAGGGCATAACAACTGCAACCGCGGTACGAATGGGCAGACAGAGGTAAGCAGCAAACCCAGTTTCGTGCTTCTAACGACATTCGCACTGAAAAAAAAAAAGAAAAAAAAATCTAGCAGATCCCCCGCCCTGTGGGAATCGATGTTATGCGAAGCAGTGAGCGGGGGGAGCCTACCACGTTAACGAAACGACCATGCGAGCACCAAGACGTATGCGGCTGTTTCATGACCTACATTAGAGCACTGCACGGGCTCGGGCTTACCCCAAAGCCCGGGCCGGGCCGGGCCGGGTAGAGCAGTTTTTTCACGGGCTCGGGCCGGGCTCGGGCACGGCGTGTGCTTTTTGACCCGGGCCCGGGCCGGGCTAAGGGTTTTTGACGCGGGCCCGGGCCGGGCTCAGGCTTTCTGGTGGTGTGCATGTAACGTGCAGCGAGTTAATCTCGGGCGTCTCAACTCTGAAAAACATGGATTTTTTTGGTCTCGGGCCGGATTCGGGCCGGATTCGGGCCGGTTTCGAGTCGGGCTCGGGTCGGGCTCGGGTCGGGCTTGGGCCTAAGATAAAGGGGTGGCGGGCCGGACCGGGCGGGTAACGTAGATTATTTCCGGGCCCGGGCCGGGTCCGGGTTTCGCCATAAAATTTTGATGGGGCTCGGGTGGGCAGCCCAAAGTAAAAACGGGCCCGGGCCGGGCCCGTGCAGTTTTCTAACCTACATGGCACGCATGTCAGGACATTCATGTCACGACCTATCATTTATGTTCGTCATACACTCTTGTCACACTATGCCAATTTTGGTACCTACAAAGTTTACGAAACGACCCTGAGAGCACGAAGACGAAGCGGCTAGATAGATAGATAGATAGATAGATAGATAGATAGATAGATAGATAGATAGATAGATAGATAGATAGATAGATAGATAGATAGATAGATAGATAGATAGATAGATAGATAGATAGATAGATAGATAGATAGATAGATAGATAGATAGATAGATAGATAGATAGATAGATAGATAGATACTCTCAAAGTGGCAAATGTTCGCCAAGAAATGGTTCTCATTGAAAATTTGTACCACGTTGAAAGCGTTTCACTATAAACCAGCACACGTCACAGAGCTCTTGACGGGCCGACGCTAGTCCCGGAGGCCGTACGGTACAAGCGAGACGGGGTGCATCGTCTGTGTACGGAAGTCCCCGACGCCGAAGGGCGGGCTCCCGCCGCCGGGAACGGAGCGAGCCACTTCTCACGTCTGTCAGGCGAGGCGACAAGGCGCCGCATCAGCTGTCACGAGCACCGTCCCGACAAAGGCAAGTCTCGTCGCGGCCCGTGTGCGTCGCGACCAGCGAAGCGTGTCACCAGGACAAGCAGGGAAGCGAGAGCAAGAGCCCACGTGCGTTGCTCACGCACGAACCGATGTGAGAAAGCGAAACCGGCGGTTCGTCGGGTGTAAATAGCTGGGGTTCGGCGTTTGAAGCCTCGCATATTGTTTGCTCGAAGCGGAAGTTATCACTTTCTTTCTTTCTTTCTTTCTTTCTTCCTTCCTTCCTTTCTTTCTTTCTTTCTTTCTTTCTTTCTGAGGAGAAGGAGGAGGAGCACAGAAAAGTGTTCTTCCCTGGCTTGTGACTTGAGACTTGTCCACAAGATGGTTGTGCTGGCTTTTCTTTAGGGCTTAGTGTAAGCGAAAAAGTTAACTGATAACAGGAAGGGCAGGAGGGTGCCAGCCTTAGGTGCACTTTTCTAGCAAGTTGCTGGGCACGCGGGGGGGGGGGGGGGGGGGAGCCAGAGAGGGAAGTACGTTAAAAAAGAAAAGACAAAAAATAGCGAGACCCGTGACGTGAGCGGGCTTCCACAAAGCGTGCAGTTAAAATAATTTCCGTTCCGGTTAAATCTGGCCTGAAAGTCCTGAAGGCTCCATCTAATTGAATTGAAGTTTATTACTTGCGTACAGTATACTATATGGGCCGTGAAACTTGTGGCAAATACATTTGGATCCCTAGTTCGACGCTATAGTTGGGAATAAAGTGTGCTTACATCCCTCACGACTAGAGCGTTCGAGGCGCCCTCTGATTCGCTCATACGAGACGCCGCATTCGCGGCTCATTTTCGTTGTTACGTTTGTTTGCAGTTTGTTTTAAAAAAAAAAAATTTGCTATACTTTATTACGAGCCTCTTATTTAGTACGTCAGGACAGGACTTTCAAACCGATAATCAGACGCAGAAAGAACGGAGAAAAGAGCAAGGACACGTACATGCAAGGAATACGCGCCAGATAATTGCGCCGAGAGCGTTACACGTCGGAAGAGCGTTTCTTTCTTTCTTTTCTTTTTTTTTTTTCTTGTGCTTTCGAAGAAAGCTCGCGTCGCGAAGTCATGCAGAATACCCGTGTTTTCTTGTCGCAAATGTAACACGCCCCGTTCCATCGCTGATTACGCAAGGTGTTAGCTGGAATGACGCCCTGGCACATCACTTCAAATGTTGAGTGCAGCAGAAAGTGTGAAAGAGAGAAACAGAAGGAACCTAAGAAAAGTACTTCATTTGAAGTACCTCGGCTATTGGTTGTTCTTTTTTCTCTGCTGCGCTTATTGCGATGGCGATGGCGAATAGAAATGCAGAAAGCAGAGCGGGCAAGTTTGCGTATGTTTCTTGTCGGTGCCAGGAGGGAACAGAAAACAAGCAGAATACGAACAATTCTTAGAATCTGCTGATCGTGTTAGAGACACCCTGTCGTCGAGTTAGGAAGCACCGTCTGCCGTTATTCGATTAAAACTCGAGCCTCATCAGGACAGCTTAACAGCGTTAGCAGCGCACGCAACACACTGGAAAGGCCCGAGTGGGAATTATTTCTCGGGTTAGCCAAGCCGATCACGTGCACAGTCCCGTGCCATCTAGCCGTTCCAACTGGGACACACTGATACAGAATAGCGTTTGTGAGCGGGTTGTCGGAACGAAATGTTTTTTCGTTCTGGTTTTACTTTCGTTCCACGGAAAAAAGTTCCGTTCCGGTTCGGCTCCGGAACGAAAAAAAAAAAAAAAAAAAAAAAAAAAAAAAAAGATCCGTACCGGTTCATAACGGTTTTGGTTCGCATGCCAACAGTTTCGCTGGAGTGTAACGACAAAAACATAGTATTCATTTTTTTTTCAATAATTTGAGAATAACTTTCTCAATATTTGTGTTTCTCAATATTCTTGTCAAATATATTTTTTTTTTCAATTTATTTGTCTATGTGTGCGGTAACCGTTTTGCGCGTGGTTTGATACGGTAGCGCGAATGCGATGCGGCTGACGACGAGGGCTTGCGCTAGTCGTCTCGTCCTCGGTGAGGCAGTCCTTGCTTCGCGTAAATCCGGCTATTATGAATTATGAATTCTGAGATCATGCTCAGTGCCTTGACTCAAGACACTGAGCATGATCTCAGAAGTAGCCCGTCGTCGAGTGCACTCGCCGAAATGCGTGACCGCTGTTCCGATAAAACAAACTTAAAAGAACATGAACGATAAAGCTTCGGTAAGAAAGCGTTCTACCGGTAGAAAACGAAACAATGAGCTCCTGAGCGCGCAAGCGCTGGGTTTTGCAACGATGCCGATCTGCTAGTGCACCGAGCGGCAGGCTTAGATTAGTGGAGCGCTCGACCGGCTATCGCTCGCACTATCGCTGCCTGAGATACGCGCTTATGCGGACCCTGAGATAAGCGCTAATTCTGATGTTGCCTGGCGTCGGTTGATGCGAATTGCCGACTTGCCCTTTGAACCGAAAACCGATCAAAAATATTTGGTTTGCACCCCGAAACAAAATAATAAATACCGTTTTGGTAACGTTTTCGTTCCGGTCAAAAATATCGTTTGTTTTAATCGTTTTTCGTTTCTGCTTTCGTTCCTGGGGTGCACGTTAAAGAACCCCAGGTGGTCCAAATTTCCGGAGTCCCCAACTACGGCGGGCCTCATAATCATATCGTGGTTTTGGCACGTAAAACCCCACAATTAATATATTTATATTTTCCGTTCCGACACACCGTTTTCGAGCATCTCCACGAACGAGCGACTGCAGCTAAGTGCAAAAGAGTTACGACCAAGGTATATTTCATTGTTGTGTGCGTCCTAATGGGCTAAGCAGGTAAACGCAACTTGATACCCTTGGCACCGATGATAATTTGTGTGCGTGCGTACGTGCGTGCGCGCGCGCGCGTGTGTGTTTGTGTATGTGTTTTAACTGGGTTTAAAATTTTTGTACTTGTATATCGACATCAGTGCCAGTTGTACTGCTGTATTTGTTATCGTGGACGAGAGCATATTGAAGGCGCCTAATGAGCCACTAATTTGTCATCCCTGTGAAAATAAACTATTCAAATTAGGCTATTCGCGAAGCACTCTCGATGTCGCTCTCCCATGCATTGTTGGCAGCTAGGGTGGAGCAGGCGACTCACTGTTGCCAGGTGCTGCGAACAAATTTACTATTAATTAATTAATTAATTTTAAAAATAATCAACGCCAGATGTGAAGCATTGTGGTGGTTCAGCAAATGTATATGCTCATTTAGTCTAATATCGAGGCACCTGCTGCTCTGTCCAATATAAGCTTTAGCGCAGTTGAGTGGAATGTGCTAAACTATGCCAGTGTCACAATGTACTAAAGCGGACGAATGCCTAACGCCACAATCATTTTTTTTCTTCGTTCGCCCACCACTCAAGTCTTCTTTTTTATCATACGACACATCAGTGACAATTTACAATCAATATTCGAACAATTTACGAACATCAGCATTCACTGAACAACCCCAATGCTTCGCATTTAGCGTCGCATTGTTTTAATTGTGGTTGTAAACCTTTGTTTGGGGACACAGAAGTCCTTTGAAGACACAAATGCCAAACAACACGCGAAATAATTGAGGCATTTGAGATAAAAATATTAGGAGAAACTTGTGTTAGTCAGGCATCAATATCACTGTTAGTGAATTTCAATATTTGCTCAGCACGTGCATCCATGCGTAGTGCTTTTCTTGTTTGATTCTTACGGCTTCACCACTTTCTGATATGTTTTGTCTGTTAACTGTTATCCTTTAGACCATGTGATGTTTCTATGCTATGATTTTTGCAATCACTTATATATATATATATATATATATATATATATATATATATATATAAGCGGGAAAGAACACGGACGAAGGCAGAAAAAGATAGGACAACTAAATCTCAACTAAACCTTTATTGGAAAGAACAGCATATATATATATATATATATATATATATATATATATATATATATATGCTGTTCTTTCCAAGAAAGGTTTAATTAGTTGAGATTTAGTTGTCCTGTCTTTTTCTGCCTTCGTCCGTGTTCTTTCCCGCTTAAACCAAGAGGACATTCAAAGATCCTTGACTGCTTTTCACGCTTCCCGGCAACTGCAGCTCATGTAACCGTAATGTTTACCGGGAAACGTTGCGGCGAACGCTATACACGAAGGCGAGCTTTCTGGTAGAAACGCGGCCTCTTACGTGGGCCGATCCCGGACGTAGTGCACAGCCGCGCTAAAGAAAGTACATCCTTTTCAGGTTTCTGATATTGTTTCGCACTTTTAATATTTCCGTCTGAGAAGATTTAACATAAAAGGCATGCGCTGTCGGTGTTTTGCTTCATGACATTTGTTTGAGGTCTGTCATTCTCCAAATTCCGAGGAATAACTTTGTCAAGAATGAAATTTAGACAAGGTATGAGCAACTTCAGTGATAGAATGGTGTGGCAATATTACCCGCATATGCCGCATGGGGCATTTACGGGGTGGGATATCATATACCGAAATATTTACGGGAATTTTCGCTCATGGGGGCGCCGACGCCGACACCGGATTTTTTTTGCGACACGGGGTATCGCGTTAAAACCGAATCGAACGAAAGGAGGCGTCGTCTGCCCCCGTAAACAGAGCCGCCTGCATGCAACCACAACTGTCGGATGCATTGTCGATCGGCGCTTCGCAACGTCGTTCCGGGACGAGCGGCGCAGTCGCCTCTGTCACGCGATTCGCCGACTGCGGAGACCTTCACCCAGTTGCCAGCGTTGCTTCCCACATCCTGTGCTCCTTTCTGTCTCGTCCTTAGTTTTCTTCCGGTTTTTCTTCTTTTTTTATTGCGATAGCAATTATATGGACACTTGAACCGGATTTCTGCCGTCGGCGTCGTCGTCGCCGTCGTCGTCGCCGTCGCCGTCGCCGTCGCCGTGACGTTCCCTATAGATAAAATCTTCGCCGCGCGCCGTATGCCCGAGAGGAAGCGTGCGGAGACGCGCGCTATCACGGAGAGCGAACGCACTCAATCTCCCACGCGCAAGCAAGGAAGCAGGAAGCCAGCGCCGGAGGGAGCAGGGGGGGGGGGGGGGGGGGGCGCACTTCTCTGCCAACAACCGCGCTCGTCGCTCGCTCGCACCGTCTCTTATCTCCACACGGCTCTGACCTTTAAGTGCATTCGCCGCTCAGTTTCCGTTGAAGCGATAGACCGCACGTACCTTCGCCCGTTGCAGCGTATGCTTGCTGCCAGCGTTTTGACAGTCGTTGTCTGCTGTCATTCAGTGTGATCTCTTCGTGTTTGTGCGCGCTCACACCACGCTTGTTCATTCAGTTCGTAATAGTCGGGCCACATTTTCCAACGCACGCTACACACGCAATGCTGCCCGGATCGGCAGTGCAGCGCTACAGGTGTGTCCCTTCGCACGCGCTGCCCACGGGAAGCGCTTCTCATCAACACCACCGTTTCACATGCGCCTTCTCGTGGTCATCGAGTCTCTCTTCATGTCGGTCTACTTACGCCGCAGCACACCTGCTTACTTAATCAGGTCATGTTTACTACAATTCATATTGCTACCAAAGCCGCTCACCTTACTTCGTATGACATTGCTGTGTTGCTATCGCATTCATTGCTTCGCCCTTAGGGCGAAACTGTGACATTTTTTCTTTTTTCACTTTCTTTCGTTCTCAGCCGTTTGTTTCGCGTTCCACGTTGACACCTTGTGCTACCTTTTACTTTATTTTTGTCGTCTTTAGTTTCTCTCCCGTTGTTCTCTGAGTTTCTTTACAAGCTGTTTGTTTGGTACCCCGTGTCCCTGCTATAGGGCGCCGTTAACAAGCCCACCTTCCGCAGTTCTCCACGTCACGGCATTCCACGCGGAGCTGGCAGACGCGCGACGAACCGAGCCCCGAAAGGAAAGAAGACGAAAGAAATAAAATAGTAAATAGGCGGAAACGCAAATGGAGGTTACTGCAAGGCGGCCGACGCGCACGCTGCACCAACGTTCGCCGACGCGCTGTCTGCGAGCGCTTGAGCGGGGAAAGAAATGCAGCGCGTACTACAGAGGCCGGCGGCCACGCCTTTCAGCGGAATTGGTGTCCTAGAAGGAGGCGAGAGATATGGAGATGAAACAGAAAGGGGGGGGGGGGGGGGGAGAGTAAAGCTGTTGGGGGAGCTCGTTCTCAGAATACGTAAGAAGTGCGGGATTTGCCACAGCGGAAGTCGTAAAAGAACGAAAGAAAGAAAAAAAATAGGCATTAGTGCTTTTATTTGCACAGTTGCTTTGGCCGTTACGCGCTCCTGTGTCACTGTGTGAGTGGATTCGTTTATTCCCGTAACTGCGCGCATGAGCCAAAAGGGGCGTAGCCAGGAGGGAGGGGGCGCGGAGGCACACCGGACACGTAACCCCCTCTCGCTTCCACCCCCGCACCCCTGCCGAAAATAATTTATGGCTACGCCACTAAGAGCCAACAAGTGCATAAATGCACGTGTGTATTCGTGGTTAGGAGGACGGCGACCATGACGGTGACGACGCTATAGGCAGCAACCACATAGAACGTATTCCCGACGTATTTCACGCGTCGCGGCGTCCATCTGGCCTCGCGCGACGACGCGCCTTAATCACGAGCCTAACTGTGTTGAGTTTTCCACCGATGTGGACGCACCATGACAGAAATTTGAACCGTGATAACAGCCGTGTGATTCTGCACGTACTGAACGCGCCGACACCGCGCGACGCAACGCGGCAGATACGTCAAAAATACGCTTCATGTGGTTGGTCCCTTTGGTGTGGCAACTTCAAGCTAGTTTTGGACGGAGACGTCGATGGAAGTCCCGCTATAAGCACTGCGTTGGGAAGCAGCCTCTTTAAATCATTAAGAACGAGGGCCTGCATTCACAAAAACCTTTTACGCTAGAATTGTTCGCACGAGCGAATGCAAGCCAATCCTGATGTTGGACATTTTCCTAGCGACGGTGAATCGCAAAGTGTACTCACGAACAAAAAGTATCGTGAAATCTGTCCCAGTTTAATTTTTTTTTTAATTTTGTCCGATATTTTTTTTGTGAGCGTCCTATATCCTGAGATAGCTATATTCTGTCATATAGTTTGTCTAAAATAAGACCTGATTCTTTAAACACTACAAGTTCGGCAACTGTGGTAAACAGTTTCAGAATCTCAATAAATGAGTATGCGTAATGGAGGAATCGGGACCATATATGTTCGCGCTGTTCGGTTAAGCTCGACGGCCAACTCGAAGCTACTCTGGTAATGGGAAGGGCTAAAGTACATATCGATTCAACAAAAAACATGGAGGACGCTCAAGCTTCGCCTTTAAGAGTATAACGCGATAGCATTCAAAGATCCCTGACTGATCCTGACGATTCCCGGCAACTCCAGCTTATGTATATATAACCGTAACGTTTACCTGCAAACACTCGCGCCGAGCGCTATGCACGAAGTCGAGCTTTCTGGTTCTTTTTTTTCTTTCCCCCGCGTCGCGGGATTTGAAGCTGTCGCCGATGCGCGGAGGCGAGCGCCATCTGGATGGTGTTGCAAGGAACCGAGCGGGGTGCGCCGTTCCCACTAAGACAGACCTCAAACGGCTGCTGGAAAAGGGCCTTGTTTCCGCGTAACAGAATTATGGCCTTTCATACATTCAAATAACAATCCGACGCTATCATGTCTCTAGCTTGTGTGGAAGTCGTACTTTACGAATTCTCTGACGCATTTTATTTGATAGATTCAATTTCACTAACGACATTGCGCCATGCGGAGGGCCTGGGTGGTTCGGGATGATTTTATTGCGATAGCAATTATATAGACACTCCAAGCGCATTTTTGCCGTCGCCGTGAGGTCCCGTATAAAGTGAAACGGCGATAAAATCGTCGCCGCGCGCCGTGTGTGCGAGTGCCAGCGTGCGAGGGTGAGCCGGCAACCGCAGCCCTATCTCGCGCACACGAGGAAGGCGGCCGGAAGCGCGCGCGGCTTTCGTTCGCGCGCGAAGCACGGAGAGGAGGCGACGGAGACGGTACGGGGGGGGGGGGGGGGGGTGCGTTCTGCTCTTGCGGCTGCCTTTCACGGAGCTGCCGCGCCTTGAATGCGATCTGCGATGTGGCCGAAGTGTGCGCCCGCTTGGTCTCATCTTCGAAGCTATCTGCGATGCGACAAATTGCACTCGCTGACTATCTGTAGCTTCGTATGCGCTGCGCTTTCGACGTTTAGTTCCCGTCGAAGCGAGAGCCAGCGCGAAGGTCAATTTGCTCGCTGCCGTCGGCGCGCTTTATCACTCCAGCGTTTTGACGAGCTCCGGCGGTCATCGAGCGAGATGTGTTCATGTTTACCTGTGCGCGTGTGACACCGCGTGCTTGTTTAGTTAGTAAGCGAATATTTAGAACTTTATACGGCCGATAAAACAACTATCCTTATTTCGTATAGCTGTCTACTAATTTGCTATCGCAATCGATGCTTCGGCTTTCGGGCGAAACTGCGACATTTTTTTCTTCTAATGGTCAACGCCGCCAACACCGACGCCGACACCGGATTTTCTGCGACACGGGGAACTTAACGCTACCGCGTTAAAAAGAAGAAAAAAGAATCCGTCTTCATTTCACCCAGTGAAAGTTGATGTATAACGAACATGTTGCCGACGTCAGACAACCACCACAAGCGACCAACGGCATGCGCGCCCGCACGTGTGCGCAAGTGCAGCCTACATCCTCATTCCTTTAGGCCCTCCGCCAAGCGCAAGTGCCTTATCGAACTAATTCAAATTTTCAAAGTACGTTGCGTCAGACAATTCGTAAAATATGACACACACACAAGCTGCAAACATGATAGCTTCGGACTGTGATTCGAATAGACGAGAAAACATGATTCTGTTACGCGAACACTCAAAGACAGCCCTCGTCCAGCTGCTGTTCGAGGTCTGTGTGAGTGGCCGCGGCTGCTAGGTGGCGATACTGTTTTTGGGTGAGCACAGAACGAGACCACGAAAAATCCTGACCAACCAGAGGCTAACAGCATCGCGGTAAAAGAAAAATCGAGCGTAAGAGCTCTACACTGTAAACGGAAATAACTCTCAGGTGGGAGTATAATGCTTGTCCTCTAGCGACCCCCCGGTTGGGAGTTTATTATGCTCCGATTGATCGGAGTATAATTTTTACTCCGTGCGGGCGGAATTTTTGCGTGGTGCCTTCGGAGTTTTTTTTCTGTCATTTTTATTTTTTACTTCGAGCTGGACGGAGTTTTTTCGAGGTGCACCGGGAGTATAAAAAAGACACGTCAATTTGCGTGGAGAATTTTTATGTAGAGGCTTCGGGTCAAATTCCGAAATATACACACAAGCATAAGCCAAATTCTGCGAAACAAGTGAACGAGACCAAACAGACCAAGCAATACATAACACAAACATTTGAGAAACACCCGACGAAGAGCTGTGAAAGCCATCCAACGCACACTCGACACACAACAAGAAGCAACCCTGCCAGTATATATAGCCACGATAATGTGGGCCTCGAAACGGCCTAGCGAGCAGCTGTAGTGTTTTCAGAGTTACGACTCACAGGCTCGCACATATGAGATCGGTCTCTCTGAAAACAACATGAAACATAAATCCACACGGAACTGTTAACTTAGAATATTGAAAAAACAACGTTCATGGCATAATTTTTCAAAATTAGAATGCCACTCCGTGAGCGCCGAAGCGACTTCGCACACCGCCGGCGTCCGCGGCCAAAAAGTAGTGCGTTAGTTACAGTACGCAAGAAAAATGTACGTGCGCGTGCTTCATGACAAAATTAGCTTCATGCGAAAGAATTGTGGCTGGATAACAATTTATTACATGTGAGCATGACCCGTAGCAGCCTACGTAACACCGAAAATTGCGTAGTCATACATTTTTTTGACCGCACTACTTGCTCCGCGTCCAAGCAATGTCTCTCGGCTGTGAAACGGAGCCATATCGCTCATCTGGCAAACGAATCCTCACGCTCGGAGCCAGCAGGTATGCTCCTAAATCAGTATGTTGGATGGAGCTTATGTTAATGCAATATCCGAAGCAACGACGTGATCAAAACAGAACTGCGCGATAACAATTCAATTCACATCGCTCAGTAAGAAGCTTTATTCACAGTACGTACTTACGTCCTACCGTATTTCTTGGGCGAGGATATCCGTACACAGATTCATAAAAGAGTTGCTTGCACCACGGTCTAACTTACTGGCAGCACAGCACCGTGACGAACTCGGAATATGGCATTCATGTGCGGCTATCACGGACGTTGTCGCTCGAACCGTGGCTGCTGTTGCCATTGCTACGCGGCACTTTACACCTGACGTTGTCAGAATATACTCAAAAGGACATAAAAGTGGTATTGAACTCACTGAGGAACACAAGTCAAGGTCACGCAACACGGAAGCACAGCCAGAAACCCGAGCCGACATCACGAGTCAACCGGCAGCTTCGTGGTCACAACTAAGCCTTTTTCCGCACTTGAAATCGTTGCTCTTGCATTCATCGTTGCCAGCAGAGTGATCACAGCTAACACACATGAAGATGAGATGCAGTGAGCTTCAGACAGGCCTATAACACTTTCTGGAAGGAAGTATAGGAAAGAAAATCGGCGAAACGCTGGCACGGAACGACACTTCACAGATGTAAACAAACCGTCAGCCATGAGCACCGCCGACTCCGCCGAACGCGGCCGGTCGCTGGCGCGGCGCACAGCCTTATGGGAAGCACCACGTGACCAACCTGTTCTGGCAGGGGAGTTTTTTAAAACTCCCTGTGCGGAGTTCCCGGGGAGAACAAAATTTTGAAGGCGGAATAAAATCACGTCATGTCCGCCCTTATCCTCCCACAGGTTGTGAGCGGAGTGAAACGAGGGAATGCCGTTGTATTCATCCCATACATCGGAATAAATATTGAAGGATGGGAGTATATAGGGCACATCACCTCGTTAAAATTCCCATGCGGGGGTATTTTCGTTTACAGTGTATAATCAGTGACCTTTTTTTCTTACACACCTAAGCGATGTACCTCATATATATATATATATATATATATATATATATATATATAGTTCTCGTCGATCAGCGGTAACTTGGGATACTAGGTAGTGTCCACTTTCCGCGTTCCTCCTGAATCGATTTCTCCCATTGCCTGCGTTCTTACCCTTCCTGGTGCGGCGTCCAAACGTCCCTTGAGCGCACGGTTTCAGAGGCGGAAGCTCGTATAAGAGCTAGGCAAACGGTGCCGTCATTTGGTGCGGCAGTTGCGACACTGACCGTGGGCACGCATTCCTCGGAGGATGCCTCGCATTCAGCACGCACATCCATTCACAAGGCACCGCCATTTGTTGAACCCACGCTTCCGGCATGCGTGCCGTCGCCCCGCCTCCTTCTTTAAACAGTCGTTCCTTAGTTTGTTTTGTTTCGTCTGTTCGCTTCCTTTGGTGTATAAGGCGGAGGTTGATGCATGGGTGGCAATTTCGCGGTATTTGCGCTGCTTGTAATGGCGCGGAGTCGTCTGTCCACCAGGCACGAAGTTACAGGCAGGAGATCTGAAACAATTATGAGAGAAAGAACGTATATGTAGAAAGTTGTGCTGTATTGGTAAATAACGCATCTACAGTAGCTTATAAGGAAAACCCACCTTTACCGTGAGAGGTAGTTCGGTAAGCCAGAAAAGACGTATAAGTGACAGAACATTGGCGACGATTGCAATTAAGTTTACCACAACAGCTCACTGTGAGGTCATGGAATTTAACGGCGTCTGCTAGATAATTTTCTCTCTGTAATCCCGCACCACATTGTATTGTAAATGAACCAAGGATTGAACTTAGCAAGTTGAGAAGACTTTTACAGCGCCACAACAGCTCGAATACCAAGAAATGCTCTGGAATCTGTGACGTCACACGGACGCACCGGCATATGGGTCGGCAAAAGAAAAAAAAAAAATAGAACTCACTGATACTCAATCCAAAATACGTACAATTTTCGCCTGGAGATCACTCGGACACAGACTCATCAGAATTCTACTCAGTCGGGATCTCTTCGGACTCCGATTCACTATACTGTTACTCAGCGGAGCTAAATCGGGCTCAGACTAACGGGGCAGTCTTGGAGCTTGAGTGAGTCAACTAACAAGTGAGTTTGCAGACCTACGCGCACTGCGTGTTCCGGCGTGAAACTAAAAGAAAATTAAAGGTGGGTATTCATTTTCTCTTCTAGTTATAATCAGCCTTTTGCTGAGAATGAAAAAAAAAGCCCTTTGCAAAGAACAGTGCACTAGTATAAACGGATTCAGTGTTACTCTTTGGTGCCATTTTAGAGATATCTGTATAGGTTAGCCTAGTGACAAGCTTGCGTGCTACAACAGGTGTAATAGACGTTGAGGGGTGAAAGTAAATAACACTGAAAAAAAAAAGAATAGAAACACACAAACACATACTAATGCATATTGGAATTGAACCGATCAACATCACCAACGCATGACACGCCTGCATGCATCTGACCATTCATCCACCTACCAAGTCACACGCCCGTCCGCCCAGCCATCCATCCGTCCGTCCGTCCGTTAATCAGTCGGTCGGTCGGTCGGTTATGCATACCAATGAATGACTCATGATGGCGGACCGAGAACTCTGCTTTGCACTCTCTGGTTCGGTTATTAACTGCTTCATGTATACCGACAACTGTATGATTTATTAACAATAAACATTTCGTAAGGAAAAAATCGTCAGAACCCATCTCGTGATGTCTGTACGACGGTAATGCGTTAACACTGAATATAGCGACGTAACAAATCGACACCGTTGAAACGAGTCACATGCGAGACGTCTAATGCAGTGGGACTCCTCTTTCGCCCTTCCCCGAGAACACTCGGCGCCATCTAGTGCCGCCACCGCGAAGCATGCGCGTGGCCTCCGAAATGCATGACGCGCCGGTGAGTGCGAACGCTGAGAAACTCGTCATGCGGCATTTAGCCGGCCTCCACCCTGGAGGACGAAGTAAACTTTATTGAAGACAAGGGGAGGGGGAGGGGGCCACCCTCGCGCTTTTTTTTCTGGGCACGCTGCGCCATCTAGTGACACTGCCGAGAAGTGCGCGCGTGGCTTCCGAGACAGGAGGCGTGGAGCGCCGATGCCTGCGAACGCTGAGAATTGTTCCCTCGTTTGACCCACGCCCGGTGGCACATGCTCAATGACCCCTAGTGAGTGAGATGTTCATTGAACAGCGGCATGGGCCCAGTGTATTGATGGCGCAGCTCGCTAAAGCACTGGGCTACTATTCTTAAGGAACCCTTGCGACGTGAGTTCGATTCCGTTAAGCATGGGATAAATTTAAGGGATCTTTTTCGTCATTGTAGAGCAGCACATTGCCAGTGGTTCGCATCAAAGACGTTCGTGGAAGAACGGCAAGCACCTACTGGGACGCACATACTGACGCATACTCAATGACTCAAGTTGGCATCAAAGAGGTTCGTTGAAGAACATCACAGACAGAGTGGCGCATACCGAGTGCTCCAAGTCGGCGTCAAAGAGTTTCATCGAAATGCGGTACCCACCCAGTCCAGCCCCGCATCTACAGTGACCCATGTCGGTGTGAAAGGGGTTCGTTGAAGAGTGGCAGATATTATGTAGTACACATTGGCCACATACTTAGAGACCCGAAAGGCTAAACCGATTGGTATCGAACCCTGTTCTCTCAGCACGGCAGCCAGATGCGCTACCCATTTGACCATGGACTACGCAGTGACTCAGCCAGACGGGAAAATTGTTTAAGACATAAACACATACATAACCCCCGGAAAGTGCGGAAATGCCAACGCAGTAAAAAAAAAAAATCTTGCAGAACCCAGCTCAGGATGAATGCCCGTGCGATTAGCATTGGAACCATTCCTCGACATACTTTATGGTAACCGCCCAAACGCGAAATGTATGAGACGGGCTGCTCTCTCGTGCTCCCCACAGAATACGCTGCGCCAAGTAGCACCTCTGCTGTGAAGTCCCCGCATGAACCGTGTGCGAATATATATGTAAACAAGATTGTCTGAATATATATGACGCGGGTGCGACTCCGGCCAGCACCGGAAAATTCGAACTATATATTTTTTTGTCATTGAAGAGTGGCATATACACATGGTTCATACGCAATGACCCAAACTTGCATCAAAGACGTTCGTTGAAGAGCTGGCCATATCCAGTTACCCTTAGTTAGTGACCCAAGGCGGCGTCAAAAGACATTCATTAAACAGCGGCACCTACCTTGCGGCACATGCACATACCCAGAGCGCAGACCCATTGACCCATTTTCTATACATCTATCCAATGGTCGACATGTTCATCGGTTCGGCAACACTAGTGGATGACACTGCACCGTAGTGGATGGCAGTGTAGCTATATAGTTTCACATATCAGTGAACATTGATCCAAGTAGGAGTAACAAAGGGATTTACGGAAGAGCGCCACGTAAGCAGTGGGCACATATCGAGCAACACAAGTTGCCGTGAAACGGGTAAACCGATGAACGACACAAGCGCGCTATCACACGCCCGCGACCGGCCTCACAAACTGGTTACGAACCCGGTTCTCTCATCATAGCAGCCCGATGCCCTAACCATAGGACCATGGACTACCCACTTAACAAAGCTGGCGGGAAAACGATTAGAGGCATCAACAGACAGACAGGAAGCCCTCGGAAAGTCCGGGAAGTATTCTAAGAAAGCCGCATTAAAATAATCGCGAACTTATCTGGAAGGATATCTTCGCAACTGCGGCATGCTGCGCTTAGCCTACCTGATTTGACTTCGAGCAATACAGCCACGAAGTCATCGCAATATGCCAAACCCGTTTCTTTTCTCCGATAGTGTAGTATCGGTTCAAGACGCGTGTTGTGGTCCATATATTTTCACCCCTTCAGAAGTAGGGAACAGGCGTGACCTTTAAGTTGAATCGCCTCTGCCATCGTTAAGGCATTCGCGCAGTTCTGGAGCAGACCGTTCAGGAATGGCGGGAAACTTCGATAAGCGAGAATGCATGAAACTTCGTTTTCTTCACAAGCCGGCAGTAATCGACGAGACAGATTTCGAGCACATGCAATGCTTCGTGCCAGGCCGCCTCGGCGGAAGCACCATACCCGGACGCTGATTGCGTCGTTATACCGGGAAGATCGCAGAGCGCCCGCGAAATGCCTCGATATAACGCAACATGCCGCGAGCCAAAGAATGAGCGCTGTTGGACATAACGGCGGCGCTTCACGATAATGGGCGTCTTCCGCGATATCAAAGAGCTGCTCGGGAGGCGATGGATCCCCTGAGCGTTATTTTAACGTTGAGTACACAATAACAATGCAACAACAACAAGGGACGTGATGGTCATTGCCTGGCTTGGAATAATGTGACGTGTTTGTGCGAGCCCATGTATAAGAGTGGCCTCTTTGTGTCCAGATTGAAGGAGAATCTTACAATGTTGACTTGTGAAGCAACTAAAGTAGCAAGCGAGGGTTCGCATTGTGTGAAGGCGCCGTTCCTCTGTCTGTCAGATTTATCATTCTAGATCTAGAATGTGTTCATGCATGTGAATGACATCCTTGCGTTTAGTGGCGTCATTTTCGTCCTTTTTTTTTCTCTCTTCTTGTTTCTTCTTGTACGTTTAAGTTAACTCGTTTATTAACAACCATAATTTTCAGCTCGTTCTCAGTAGATCGTGTAGGAGTGCAAGAGTCGCTAAGCACGCGAGGCCGCGGGATGAAATCCCGGCCACGACGGCCGCATTTCGATGGGGGCGAAATGCAAATACGGCCGTGTCCCGTGCATTGGCGGCCCGTTAAAGATCTCCTTGTGGTTAAAATTAATCCGGAGTGCCCCCCTACGGCATGCCTCATAAACAAATCGTGGTTTTGGCCCGTAAAACCCCAGAATTCAATTGAAGGAGTACAAGAGTCACTGTAAGGCGTTGAGTACCTCCATGAGCTCTTTATGAGCCAAGGCGGAGCTTGTATTACTAGGCAGTCGCTTAAGCCTTTGGTCCTGTATCACGTGGCTTAACTACAAATAAGGAACCAGCGATCGTTAACAGGACAAAAAAAAAAAAAAGAAAAACATCCGCGACAAGCTTGTACGGTGCCACATATTGGAGAAGTTGCATGGATGTTGAGTTTGCTTCCCCGCATAGCGAAATTTGTGGAAGGTGGTGGATTTCAGATCCTGCTCGAGGTTTCGGTACTGCCATCGGGTCACTATCATTTGCTAACCCGCACGAGCTGTGGTCCCATCGGGTGCGTTGTCCACATAACTTAATCTCTAATTCTTGCACGCATGCTGAGACGTGGCCGGATATCTCTTTTCTAGACGCCGGTAATGTTATCGATTGATAACTATATGAAAATGCATTGAATCTAGGCTTAGGAGTAGAGTAAACTAAGCGAGTTGATACGTGTCCATGTTATACTTTTCCGCGGCAAAATCATCCTACATGTGTTTGCTTCAGTGACGTCGACCAATTTTCCAGAGAAATAAGTGAGGCACACCACATAGAAAACGGACGACTTGGGTGCATCAGGCCTGAATATTGCATAAAAAAGAGATATGATTTCTAGACGAGAAGGTATACCAATCCGTCCATGCGTATTTGTTTATTTACTTTCCGGCAAATACTGTTCATTTTTCGTTTGTGCCTTTGTAACGCCAGTTATACCCTCCCCTTGAAAGAAATTGTGGGCAATATTCAAGTGCGTTCAGTTGATAACATTCAGGTTCGTGTGGTCTCCCTTCCGGCCTTGCTTAACTTTTGCACTGAAACGTTAAACATTAATTATTGAAGCAATAGCTCTGCCGCGAACTGAGGTTTAGGTCGTGCACTCGAGAGTCCTGAAAAGTACAACTAATAATATCATTAAAAACACAGATTGTGAGCACGAAAATTGATTGTGACCCCCCCCCCCCCCCCCCTCTTCTGACAGAAAGAAAGAAAAAAAAAAACACGCACATAAAAGAAAGCTTACGCTGTAACATTGTCTATAACGAAATATCCTTAGTTTACCAAACGAAAACAGGATGAAATCTCTCCAGCTGCCGTCGCTAAATTAGCAGCACTTCCCTGCCCCCAGCTGGTGCTGGCCTGTTCGAGACGGCCACTACCACCGACCACGAAAGAATAGTGCACAATATCGCCCACATAAATTGCAGCACCTACGTCCACGTAACTTTATGGTTCGAACGTCCGTGAAGAAACCCACTTTGAAAGAGTGGATAGGCCGTTTCTCTTTTAAACGCACCTGCATATTTTTTTTAGAACGTTTAGCCTCTTTCTTGGCAGCAGCAAGGCGGATTCTCCTGGCGAACGCCAGTGCCCAATTCCAACGACGCCTCCGTGAGGGCATCAACAGCGGCCTCCTCTAAGCAATCACAGGCTTCTTTCGCAAGGTCAAAGGACTGGCCACGGTACGAGGCTCTCGTGTCCAACAGCGCCCGATACGCGGAGGCAATGCGTCGGTAGATTTGATCGCTGAGGGCTCTTCACCGAACAGTCGCCAGCGGCTGCTTCTCCGAACGTCCGCTCAACGTAGGCGTACGCGCGGCGGACCATTGCCAGATCAGTAAAAACGAGCGTTTGGATGTGGCAGACTGATTGAGAGAGATAAAAGTCGCCGGGATCCTTTTGAATCTTGTATGTGGATTGAGACGAGGAAAACATTGGTTATCTTGTTCCTTGGAGCAGGGCGAGCTTTAAAGCACTGGGTATTTTCACACTGCCTTTTCTTTTGAAACTGTATGCTTTACGAGATTAGGTTTGTTGAAAATGAATCCTATCGTAAGGCTTTCCTTTCACCCAGTGGGGGTAGCAAACCAGAAACTCGCCTCTGATTAAGCTACCTGCCTTTCCTCTCTCTCTTTCTCTCGTATTCTATGATAGGGCTTTCCTGTCAATCAGTGGTGCCTTGCGGTGGTTACGTTTTGCCAACATGGTCATCTACTGCAGGACGAAATGCTCTTCTAGCAATCTGTATTGCCGCTATCTTTTCTCTTTATTTTTGTGCCAGCCGACCTTGTCACACGAAACAATAAGCCACGCAAGACGGAGTCGGCTTCATTTGGAGCAGCGCGGTCGGAAACGCAACACAGCGCTGATTCTCAGCTAAAGGTTCCATTTGAAATGAAGACGGACAAGGGATAACGTAATTAAAAATGTGTCGCATAAAAATATTCGAGGCTTTGTTAGGTGGCGAGTAAACGCTGGGCAGGAGATTGTATGCCAACGCGTGCGCGACGCTCAAAGAAATAAGCAATTACACTCGAATGTCGCAACGACGAAATGACGCGTATAACGAAGGACTGAGTATGTCCCGGCTGAATTTCCATCCTTCATGTGTACTGCAAACGCCTCTACAACGAAGACCGCTACAACGAATTCATCTGCGCAACGAATGAATTTGGGTGCCCCCACGACTGATCTGTCGCTTTACAGCGAACACCACGCAGCGGTACCACTCTGCCCTGCGCAGACGCTACTCGGCTGAGCTCTGCGCAAACAGCAGCGCTATAGCGACGCACTTGACGAGCGTTAAAATGCCAGCGTGCTAGTGTTAGTCCTGCTGTATTAATGCAAAAGCATTATAAATGTGTGTACCATGAGATAGAAAAACCGGCGTTGTCCTCAGCGAGTGCTACTAAAAATTATCATCAGCATATGAATTAAGGTGCATTAAAGTTTGTTCAAATTAGAGCAATGTGGATTAAGGTAGATCAACGTGGATTAAGGTTGGCCCATAATAGAGCAAGGTTGATTAAGGTCGATAAAGGTAGAGTTGTGAAGGACACGTGACAATGTATGACGTCACGTATCATGGACGTAACTAATTAATTAGAGAAGTCGTAAGGCATTCACATTCAAATCGCGTAGGAATACTTAAGTGACTGTCAATTTTTGCTTCAGGAAATGCTCAACTCGTACACTGCTTGGTAATAGCAGTCATGGGTGCGGCGGCCGACGAATACGTCGCAGTTGATGATGTCCGAGATGATCGAGATGATCGGTTGATGACCGACGACGTTCTCAAAACCTTCTAGTGCGGAAAGGACGCGAAGGTCAACGAAGGCAACAATGATAAGGAAGCTTTAAACGAACATAAAATTTTGACGGCCTGAAAGATGAAGCTGCGTTCGATGATCTACAGCTTTGCCTGGCTTCGCTCTCCCATTTCGCCGAATAGCATGCCGCGAACCTCGGTGAAATGTGACCGTCCGCAGTCGCACAATCCGCCAGACAAAGCATGCGCAAAAAATAAAAAGATTGTTTCACTAAGTATCCCTAGAATTCATGTTAAATAAAGGTTTTCTGTTGTTTAACGCGTTTGGACATGCTCTACTTTAAGCGGTACGGTGCGCGATGTTTGCAAAGAAGTGACTTGTATAAAGAGGAATGTTGGACGTCCGACGCACTTCGTTTAAAGGCGTTTGACTATAAATAAATAAATAAGTCCAGTCGGCAGTGTAAAGCCAGCACGCCAGTAATAACATCAATTACTAGTACTCATTACTACGACTACTAATGATTCAACCAACTATATTTTTTCCGGCGCAATTTTGCACTTAAACACTCGTGCTGATGAAGAACTTCAATCATGCAACAATCGAATGAGATTCGCGCTCACAACAGCGCAACATTATGCAGCGCCTTGTTTTACCCTGTAATTCCTAAATTACATGCATTTCCATGTGAAGGAAAATTGGCAGAATTTGTTGAGCGTTATTTCCAGCCTTGCGAGATCATTTATACAAAAAGAATGCAATGAAATGTTATTTGAGTCATACCCTGATTAGTATAGTAAATGAATTAGTAGTTGGTTTGCTGAACTATCCACAACTGGGAAATTCACTCCAGCATATAAAAAAAAGTGAGCTTTTGAGTTAACCTCCGTTCTAATTATGATCAAACTAGCCCTCATCAAGATGTTAGTCACGTTACTTTGCTTTAAGCTTCCCGCGCATGAATCAGAATTTTTGCGGCATCAAACTCAGCGTAGCAGACATGATACATTTCGCATCACAGGGTGACATTACATGTATGAATGCTTAAACATACTGGAGTGCATAGACCGCCTCGCTTGGACTTTATAGTTAGTCATTATGCCGTACGTTTCTAATTTTCCTAAGGTACAAACACGTCACTTGGTTCTGTTGAGTTTGATCCAAATTTAAAGCGACTCGGCACTAAAATTTTCGAGCAGCCAGCCAAGCCTGCCTAGCGCCCCGAGAAAAGTTACGTTTGGCGCCAAGTGTTTGTGGCGCCATCTCTCAGTAGTGATGAAAATTGCTCAGGCAAAATTTCTCCGAGGACTACTAGGTGGCACTAACTATGCGGGAAAACGCGACTGACGAAACTAAACACTTGATTTGTTTTCTTTAATATAAATATAGGTTGAAAAACACTGTGCAGAAAGCTAGGGCAAGGTATTCCTAATACTGGCTTAAAAGACTCTTATATAGATCAGAGAGAGAAAGAAAGAGAGAAAAATATGAAATGTTTTCATTTCCCTTGCGCTATTTACTGGAAGACACTAACAGGTACGAAACGAATACTGGTTGTAAAGAGGACATGAAATGACACGGGTGAGCGCGAACTTCGTGTCCATTTACACACCGACTAACCCAATTCATCGCTCTTCTATACGAAATGTTTCCACGACAAGTGCACTCGATGCGAAGGACGCACTCTTTGTCTCACCACTCTGTCTGATGTTTTCTAAAGCATGTAGCAATGAGCTTGTCTAAGATATTTCAGACTGAAGCTGGCTACTTTCGTTTCTTTTATTTCTTGCAGGTGAAGTTATAGAAACACATTGTATCTATCCTGCTGCGGACTGTTCCATCACCAGCCAAGGTGTTTCTAAGCTGCAATGAGAAGTGGCGTGCGCGGACTATTTTGACGGTTACCACGTGACTATTGGAGGAATCTGGGTGCAAGGCGTTTATAAAGAACCTCGGGTACACGTTAAAGACGTTCGCACAAAGCTGGCCTTGACACGCAACATCACTGCGGAAATTTAAGTGAACGGTGTCGTGGACGTGACAAAGCACGGCGTGATGTAGTTAGCCTGGATTGGTGAAAGGTCCAAGTTTGAGGTGAACTATATACAAGGTGTAGAACAAAAACAACATGCAAATGAGCGTACAGAAGGAGGATAGAAAGCAGAAGGCTGTAGCAAAGTCTCAATCAACTGTTATGGAGTAATTGCTAAAACACCGCGAGAATGATAATATACTTTTTTTTTCAAGAGTCAAGTTTATTAAGTTCATAGCAAAAAGGCAACGTACAGATAAATATACTGAAGGAGGTCCGACGGCACTAGGCTGCAGGGGGACCTTCTGTTCAAGGTTACAAGTGTAGTGGCTAAAGTAAAACAGCATTATAACAGTAGTAAACGTAGTTGAATTAGAACAGGAAAATAAAAGTAGATAAATATAAAATACCGAAACGAAAACTCTAAACAATCAACATTATTCTGAAGAGATGAACATAAACCTAATAATTACCCGCCGCGGTGGCTCAATCAGCTAATGCCGTTGCGCTGCTGAGCACGATCGAGGTCACGGGATCGAATCCCGGCCGCGGCGGCCGCATTTCGATGGAGGCGAAATGCAAAAACGCCCGTGTGCTTGCGTTGTAGTGCACGTTAAAGAACCCCAGGTGGTCAAAATTAATCCGGAGCCCTCCACTACGGCGTGCCTCATAATCAGAACTGGTTTGGCACGTAAAACCACAGAAAGAAGAAGCAGAAGAAACCTAATAATTCAGTAAGTAAGAAAACAATTCTTCCTTAAAACTACCAAGTGATGAGCAGTGTTTGAGATAAGTTGGTAGAGTGTTCCAAATAGATAAAGCAGAAAAATATGCGGTATGTCGACCATAATTAGCCCGTATTACAGGTAGTAAAAAAATTCCATCTGACACAAATCTAGTATTACTAGTGTTAAGAAGATAAACAGCACGAAATACACTTGATGGTATAAGATGATTAAATGACTTGAACAGGATAATGCGAGATGGTACTTAAATAGACTAGCAATCGAGAGCATATCACAACTATGAAGCAACGAAGAGACACTGCTGAGATATGAACTGAACGTTATTATTCTAATGGCTTGATTTTGTATGCGCTGTATTGGGATAAATGAGTTAGGTAAGTATTGCCCCATGTCGTGATACAATAGTTCACGTGACTGTGAATAAAGGCATAGTATAGTGCAATTAAGGTCGGAGTGTTAAAATGACGACGTGCTCTGATTAAGACTCTGACGCCATAAGCTAGTTTTATTCGTAAGTGCGCAACGTGTAATTAGCGTATTTTAAAGTGACATCAAGAATAACACCCAGGAAGGTAGCAATCGTTAACGGGAGCAACTAGCATGTCATTAAGTTTGATCGTAGGGTAATGTAAAGGAACCTTTGATTTGAATGGAAAATCATGAACTTATAGTATTAGAAGGATTAATACTGAGAGAGTTACATCGGCACCAGGTTAAAATGTTGTTTAGGTCTGTGTTTAGTTTTACAGTCAAAAGTGGATGGATTCGTCAGATAGACTTAATGATATTAGAACGACAAAATGAAAGCAGAAACGGGGGAAAATACGAGAACTATAAACAATGAATAATATCCTAAAACGACCAGTGGGGACAGTGGAACTTAATAATTCAGGAATTACGGTAGAAAACATATCGGGATGACTGTCACCGTTAATGCTCTCAGCATTGAAACAATGTAGCGTCACACCGTATTGCCACCGCCGAAACGCGCCATGGATACGCGTAGTGCATCGCCTATAGAGGCGCCACTGATGGCCACCTAGCGGGCGTTTTCGAAAGTACGTTCAGAATGCAATAGCCAACCCTTTGCAGCAAGGAGGGATGAAGTTTGCAGCTGAGATTTCCCTTTTGTTCAGGTGCCAGGACGCTACTTCAGCGGTGCCAGCTGCAGGAAAGGAGCGGGCCTCTGTGAGAGCGGTGTGTACACGATGTTACCGGCGTTTGGGAAAACAACCCAGTTCGTATACGTGTCAGGCGCGTCCCGTGTTAAGTAGTCGCTTCGTTGTGTTGACTAACTGCGATTCCTAGATCATTTTGTATTGTTACCTTTGCCGTAATACTGTTTCCGTACCTCGATAATAAGCACTCGTCGTTAGTGCAGACGTATATCTGAAACGACTTACACGACGAGATGGCTACACACATCGCAGCCATCTTGCCAACGGTGAATACACGTGACATCGCCGAAATGCTGCCGTCAAAGTGGCCTCAATAAGATTAATTCGGAATGTTTTAATGAGAATGCATACACTTAGCCAGCGAAGTTACCAACCGCACGGGTGAAGAAAGGCGTTAGTTGGCCCCTAGTGACCTGCTTGGAAACGTACAAAGCTAAATACTATTGAGTTTGTTTTTTCAATGCGACAGCTGGACGGTGCGTTGCCACTGGCACAAACCGATGGACCCAAGTCGACGTCGTACAACTTCACTGAAGAGTGTCACATAACCCGTGATCGTGAACTATCTTAAGAACACTAAACGCATAATGAGTATGAAAACAGTGCTGTTCAAGTGCACCATGTGATGAACAGCGTTCACTGGAAGGTGCTAGAGTGTTCCAAATAGATAAAGAGGGAAATTACGGGGCATGTCGTCTCTACATGATCAGCTCATATACTATACGCACTAAATATTTTCTATTTGTCGCAAGTATAGTAGCATTAGCATCAAAAAGAACAACACTGCAAATTACACTTGAATGTGTAAGGTGATTCACAGACGAGAATGCGTTAGTGGCACGGCGATGTTTCAGCTACATAGGAATGGGCAGTATATAAAGACCGAGTCAACAACAAAGCTCTGCTTCTATAAGAACTGAAACTTTGTGTGTTTACGTTCGTATGTGTGTTTCAACTTTGTGAGTTTCAATTGTGGACCTAATTTTGTGTGTGCTGCATATAAGGTGCGTTAATTGCACTTTTGCAATACCAATAACGTTAAGTCTCACAATGAATGTACCGACTTGGAGAAGCAAGAAACCAAGCTGGGACGAAAGGCCGGTGGCGACACCATCTCGACTCTTCGGGCCCCGGCTCCCTAGTGACGTCACAAATTTTGGCAGCGTCTCCTCAACGCAAGGATCCGTGCATAAATGAAAATTGGATTGCATTAACAAAAATCAAAGGCTGATTTAGGAAGTTTTTAAGCAGTGCGACAGTTGCCAATCAGGTTCAGCGTGATTAACCTCCTGCCTTTCCCTTAATTGTGAAGTTTCTCTCTCCTGAGAAACTTGTTTACACGAGAAGAGCCCAAATACGCAAAAGTGTGGTGAAAAGTGCTGCATCGTTTTAAAAGCCGAAGTATTCCTTTGAATTTTCTCGCTAGCGACGAACGTTTCCCCGCCATATAAACGAAAATACAACTTTAGAAACATTTAGCACGGCTAGCTAAATTACTAATGTTCTTTGCTGTGCCTTTGTTCAGAAATGCAAAGGACTCTGCACTTGGACAGAACGCGGTAGCTGTGTGTCTTAAACGTTTCAAACGCGTCAGTGCCTGCGAGTAATGATTTGGAAAAAAAAAAGCTCACAAGCTGCTCTCCTTTTGTGGCATATTCAGCGCCGCCTTGTAGCCCTCGGAGAAATATCGCCTAATCAATTCTCATAGCAGCCGAGAGATGGCGCCGTCAACCTTGGCGCCATAAAGCCCCTTTATGGCGCCAAACGTAGCTTTCTTGGGGCACTAGGTTGCTAGTGTTATTTTACTGCGACGTACTTTAAGTTAGGCTCAATATATACGAAATAACACAGATAATTTTGAACACAACT
The DNA here is from genome assembly GCF_013339745.2 of Dermacentor silvarum. Classification (NCBI taxonomy): domain Eukaryota; kingdom Metazoa; phylum Arthropoda; class Arachnida; order Ixodida; family Ixodidae; genus Dermacentor; species Dermacentor silvarum. The sequence continues at coordinate 38,957,134 of NC_051163.1, forward strand.
AAGTGACGCGACAGTCACGCCAATATCTATAAATGTACGCCGAAGTCGCCAGGGGGCGATAAAGATTAAAGTAGTAAGCACAAGGCTTTGCCCAGCCGTTTGGATTCTCGGTGAGCGCGTTCGCTCCAATGAACGATTTATGCAGAGAGAACGCGCGCAGCGGCGTTCCACATGAATATGAGCGACTCGTTAAAGGTGTGTTGTAACTACTGGGCAAGAAAGGCAGGTGTCATCATGCGCTCCGCATGAGTGCCAACGGGCGAAGGATGGAAATGACATGGTCAATTTGAAAACGCTGCGTTCTCGCCCTGAAGGAATCCGGAACAAGTAGAGGAGCGAATAAAACATATAAATGCCTTTTAACAATGATGATATTGCCTCAGGAGAGAGCAAATGTTGTGTAATGAAGTGAGCGTTTGGTTCATGCAGGTGCATTTTTTTTTGCCACTCGCCCCTCTTTCCATTCCCCTTCTCCCTTCCCCAAGCGCAGGGTAGCCAACCGGACTTTTGACTGGTTAACATCCCTGCCTCCCTTATATATACGCATGCTAAGATCACCTGATATTGCAAGAAGACAGAGAGAGACAATAATATATTGAAATGATGGCTAGAGGCCTATTCGGGTAAGAGTGTAAGGGGAAAGAAGCTAAGTACGGGGGCTCATTATGGAAGTTTCACACGCGAAGCTCCATAATGAGTTAAGTGTTCCTTTGACGCGAGCCCGTCGCCGGACACAGCTTTCGAACTCGCACCAACTGGTGCAGCGATTTGGGCCGCTATAACGTAAAGCTATTCCAATCTGTTTCTATTCCATTTGTGCCACTGGCCCTCCACGATTGGTCAAGCAATTTTTGGGCTACCCCCACTTCGCTTGTCTGTTACACGACGTCACTAAAACCGCGAAAGCTCCCTCCTAATGTGATGTGTACACACTGATTATGCATGATTAGGCCGACCAAACAAAAAAATTATTATTTTCGATTCTACACCTTTTCGCCATTAGCCCTCCGCTATTGGTAAACATTTTTCGAGCTGCGCCCACTTCGCCTAACATCTCAAGACTGCGAAAGCTATCCGCGTCAAAATGACGTGTCTTAAGATGCCTTATTATGCCGAAAAGAAGTATGTTTTATTCGAAATATCCGAAGATTGCCCTGTTCTGTAAGGAATAAAAATTCGACAGATACACTAAAGACTGCTTACTTGTGGGAATGCGAAAACATTACAGGCCCTTTGGTGAAATGTTCTTCGATTTATGTTTTCGACATGCATTAGAGTTCTTTCTGCTGATCCGGTGTGCATGCGATTCAGTGTGTGTGGGCATTTTTTGTGTTCCTTTGTTTATTCTTAATGATTCATCAGAATCATTCTCTAGCAAACCAAGCCTGATCAAAAGCGAGAAATTGGCAAGTTGATAAGGAAGCATGGCTAATTCGGAGCGCAAACTACTGGAACACGGGCTAAGGCAAAAGAAAAAGACAGGACACAGCGCTCAAGTCAAGACACAAGCCAAGACTGGTCCGCATCACGCAGATGCCTACTGGAGTTGACTCTACTTAATTTTTTTTTTTTGATAATCGCTCCGATCGATCGCTGACATGGGTTTTACACAATAAGATGGTATGCAATGCTCTTCATAGAAGCAGCAGGTCAAAATACAAAACACGTGTAAGCTGGTGTCGACACATTTTCACCAAACGTTGGATGAGAAGTCAGTCTTTAATAGCACGTATTGTCGAAGTACAAATGACCCAATCTAGCAGAACAACCACCACAGAAGGAATACGTGTTTGATTCTAGACCGTATAGTGTAATAACACTGGGGGCTAGCGAGCCATGATTTATAGCCTCACCGAACCTTCTCACCAAACTGTGCAGTCAGCGCCTCGTAAAATAGAGTGCTACATTTGTCTCAGTGAAGGAAGTTCATGTCCGGCCACAGGTTGGCGATGTCGTTGCCTTCGGTTTTTCTCCTGAACTTCGCGTTCAGACGTTTGAGGTGTTTTTGAGAGAAATGGTTCTTCCAGTCTCCCACAATTCTCTTCCGGACGTAGTTGATGCTGTTGGCCGCGTCCTCGCCACCTGAATGAATTCCGCGATGAAATTGCCGGAATCCCTCGAACTCCGGACCTTGGAATTCGAAGCTGTCGCGAAAGAAATCGCGGATCATGTCGTTGGTGTATTACTTCATTTCGTCCACGCTAGTGTATTTCACGACGTCGCCGAGCCTCTTCCGGTCGTCTTTAAGGAGATTCGCTTCGTATTTCTCTCCCATAAAGCGAGCGATCTTCAGTATAACGTCCTCGGGGTTGCGTTTGAGGTCCTCGTAAACAACGAAAAGAACGTTGGGGTTCCGGCTTCGCTCATACCAGTCCTTGTAAAAAGTGAAGTAGTTGCCGCTGTTCGCGTAGCCGCTCATCAAATTCTCGAAGGTGTCCTCGAAGATGCCGTTCTAATGGTACCCGTAGAATGTGCACCAATGATAATGAAGCGAAACGATGACGTCACGCGGGTTGCAGACCACCGCAATGTATTTGGCTTCGGTGCTGTATTTGACTAGCTGAGTGGGAAGATGGGTCTTGATCGCTCCGGGCTTCTTCATCCACTGCTCGCACTCGGCAGAGGATCGTGGCGCTCGACAGAGAAATAGAAGACCATGCGAATCGGCTATCTCAGCAGCAGTGGGAAGCCACGTGCACTCTAATGGACAGACAGTTCGGAATGTGCAAAACTTGGAACATACTCCGACGCCTCCTCGACACAGAAGGCACAAAAACAACCCAAAGACAAAACCTGCAACGGATACTACAAAACCACGGAGGTACAGAGGCAGAACTCCTGCGAGAGCTACGCAAGATATACGTTGGAGATGCAACAAAGACACGACTACCAGAGTACCAAGGGAACGATAACGTCGACCTCGACGCCCCCATAACGGAGGCAGAGATTCGATACGAACTCGGACGACTCAATCCGAAGTCGGCCCCAGGTCCCGACGGTGTAACAAGTAAAGTACTGCGAAACTTAGACGACGAATCCATCAACGCTCTCACAAAGTACATAAACGAATGTTGGGAGAAGGGGACCATATCCCAGCAATGGAAAACCGCCCAGATAAAATTGATACCTAAACCTGGCAAAAAGCCACACAAAGAAAATTTGAGGCCAATCTCATTGACGTCCTGCATCGGAAAGCTAATGGAAAAAGTGGTTCTAACGCGTCTCGGCAAATACATGGACGATCACGGGCTACACCCACACTCCATGATCGGCTTTAGACCAAAACTCTCGACGCAAGACGTCATGCTGCAATTAAAGAACCAAATCATGGACGCTGAAACACACACCCTGGATACAAAAGCCATCCTGGGTCTCGACTTACAGGAAGCGTTTGATAGCGTGACCCACGAGGGCATATTGAGCAACTTGCAAAACCTCGACATAGGCCAAAGAGCATACGACTACGTGAAAGATTTCCTTGCTAACCGTAAAGCCATAATCACAGTCGGGGACGAGAAATCCGAAGAAATAGAATTAGGCAATAAGGGAACACCACAAGGCTCAGTGCTTTCCTCCGTTCCTATTTAACGAGGCGATGCTCGGCCTGCCCACAGAACTGGAACGCATCGAAGGACTTCAGCACAGTCTGTATGCGGACGACATCACCCTATGGGTGACGGGCGGAAGCGATGGCCACATAGAAGAGATTTTACAGCAAGCAGTCAATACGGTAGAGCGATACGTGGAGAACAAGGGCCTAAAATGTTCTCCCCAAAAAATCGGAGCTACTACTCTACAGACCTACAAGCAGAGGACGTAAGCGCAATCAAGAGCGGCCCAGCATCACAATCTCGGTGGGGGGTCATCCAATTCCCCAGGTACAACACCTTAGAATACTGGGACTCCGAATATCTGAAAATAGTCATAACGGAGAAGCAATAAGAGTACTGGATAACAGCACCAAGCAAACCATCAGGTTGATTCGAAGAATCGCCAACAAGAACTACGGTATGAAGGAACACAACCTAGTGCGGCTCATCCAAGCATTCGTCGTCAGCCGCATAGTGTATGTGACCCCATACCTCAAGTTACACGTGGCAGAAAAACAAAAGGTAGAGTGCATCATCAAAAAGGCATATAAACAAGCCCTCGGCCTACCGATCACCACGTCTAACGAGAAGTTCGAAGCGTTGGGAATGCACAACACGCTAGACGAGCTCAATGAGACTCATATACAATCGCACAATACGAAAGAGTGGCGCAACCTCGGTATCAGGTACGCTGGACAAAGCGAGGATAAATACGACATCCCAAGAGAAATCAGAGAGCGCTTCATCATAGCCCCATTACACAGAAACATGCACCCCGACAACACCGAGAGCGGAGGAATGCAAGAGCGAAAGCACTGCATAAGAAGTTTCCAAACGATGCGTACGTGGTCTATGTAGACGCGGCGGAATATGCAGATGGTCGACACATGGCAGTGGTGGCCTCAAATAAAGCGGGCCACTCGCTTGCCAGCGGCACCATTAAAACAGGAAAATCGGAAATCCCGGAAGAAGCCGCCATGGCGCTGGCGCTCGCCTCCACAACGGCCAGCGTCATAATCACTGATTCGAAAAGTGCGCTTCATAACTTCGCTAAGGGAAGGGTCTCGAAAGAGGCGCTAAGGAACATGAGTATCTTTCGCGGGGAGCGTGACGTTCATGTCGTATGGACGCCCGCCCACTCCTCCCTCCCGGGCAACGAAACCGCACACATCCTAGCTCCAGAGTTAGCGAGCCGAGCAGGAGCAGAAACAACGCGGGGCGCGAGTGTGGAGAAAGACCGCATGGTCACTTACAATGAAATCGCCAAACACTCCAGATTAGGGAGGCAGCGTTACCCTCCACCACACTCCTCATTAAATAAACACCAGGTGAAAGCATGGCGCCTACTACAAACACCTTCCCAAACCCGATCGCTTTTATTCATTGCTATCCAGAGCTCTACTCAGATAAATGGAAAGACTGCAATCAGCGGGCGGACCTCAGACACATAATCTGGGCTTGTCCCGACATAGTGGAGTGGTCAAACAACACATATACGAACGCGGAGCAGTGGGAGACCGCGCTGCTCAGCTCAGACAGCGAGCACCAACTGAAAGTCATCAGGCAAGCCGAAGATGCCGCTAGGACCCAAGGGCTCCTGGCCGCCATCTAAGGGAAAACTCCTCTTACACTTGCCGTTTTCAATAAAAGTGGTTTCTCTCTCTGTGTGGGAGTGCCCAGCACAGTAGAAACACATTAACACCACGACCCTCTCGTCAAGGTTGCGTGAGGCTCTGTGGAGCTCCGCCTTCGACGACCAAACCTGGGCGATCCAGTTAGGCCCGGGCATAATAAAGTGCTGGTTGTGTAATAAAAGTTTATTCCTCCTCCTGTAAACTTTTTAAACTGTTTAAGATAATCGTTGTGCGTGCTCACAGAAGGATCTGCTTACCAGTTCATCAATTATATAAGAATGAGCGCTTGCTGACGTTTTGTACAAATCCGATCAGTAAATTAATAAAGCATACTCTTGCTTTTCAGTATGATACATTTTCGGGTTGGCTTTCTCCGAAAAGCAAAGAACAGAGGAGACGTCCGAACCACTGAAGCGTGCATTGGGCCGCACTCGGAGCTTCCAGAGGAACGGGCTTTATTTAGGAGGCAGTTATACATGACCGGACGTCTCTTATAAGACGCCTCAATCAAACGCGCCGCGCGATGCCAGAGAGTAGGAAACAAAGACGATGTGCGCACAGGGCGACCTTGAATCGGTATCGCAAGGGTGCAGCTCTACCATGAAGATCATGATAGAGACATGCAAAACAACAGCATGCTCCCCCCTCACCCCCCCCCCCCCCCCCCCCCCCCCCCCCCGCGCACATGACTAGGCTCGGAAAGCCGAGCCGAAGAAACCATAAGTTTTCTTTCAATTTTTTTTTAATTTCGCAGTGAACACGGCTGTTAGAGTAAGGTTAAGAGGGGCCAACTCCGACTTCTCTATTAAATTGATAAATGTAAAATTCCTAAATACTCCCTTTATACAACCCATAAATAATTTTGAGTGAAGTTTGTTGCCATTTCAGCGAGAAATCTAAATTCCACCTACAGTCGTAAACAGTTTTACTACGATTACAATATATAGAAACTTGAGGCGAATTTTCAGTCATTGTATCGATGTTTCGTATGAAGTACAAGTGCGATAAGGTAGCCCACACGTGCCGTGTAACGCAGGTGCGAGGGAAAGCGTGATAAGGTGAGCCGAGAAGGATGGTGGCTTGATGCGCGTTCAAGGTCACGTCATGAAGCGCACGATGAGGGAGGAAAGTGAGCGACTCCTCCTCTAGCCGGCCATGGCTACGCGCAGCTGTACCCGCAGCTGAGCGCATAGGTAGTGTGTGCTAGAAACATTGCACGGGCAGCACGCGCGCGTTTGCGCTGCGGCGGGTGCAATGTTTGGGGCGAGGCAATGCGGCTGTTGGTGGCGTTATGCACGCTGTCTTGTCGAGCGCTTAGTGTTGGAGGATTCGAAAACGCGGTGAAGCGAGATGCATCACGAAGCGCTCACTCGCCGCTGCCGCCGGTCTCCATCGCGCAAGCGGTGTGACACGGAGTGCTCACGGTCATCGAGTGAGATATGGTCATGTTTGCCTGGGCGTGCGTGACACCGTGCTTGGCAATTTAACTATTAACCGAATGCTTACTCCATTTCACACGGCCTATAAAGCTATGACCCTGAGTTCAAGTAGTTGTCTAATACGTTAATATCGCTATCAGTGCTCCACTTTACGGGCGAGACATTGACATATTATTATTTAAACATAACACGGCGCATGGTGTGTTTCACAGTATGAGGCTTTTAAAATAAGAAGAAAAAACAAAGAATAAGCAAGTAAGCCGAAACGCGATGCGACGTCTCAACCTGCTTTGTACTGCTGGCGTGATGACCTTAGCACACGACGACGTGGCAGTCGTAGCCGCCCATGTAGACCTCTTCCTGCGCATGTTGCCGCTTGTACCACGAGGAAAATAGCAGCCCTTCGTGATGCCATTCACCTCCTACTTAAGTAACAGAACCGTACCGAACATTGTGGCGACGATATTATTACGTGTAGCTGGCTGCGTTGCCGCTCATCATTCTAGCGTAGACTTTCACTTCTCTCCTGTCGTGGTAATGGGGAGGCCGCGTTTACGGGGGTATGAGTCATTGCTTAAGGGGATATGAGCCGTTCATTGTCTCACGTAACGGATAGATTTAATTTTGAAGCAATTTAATTTCGAACACTCATAACCGGTAATATGGCGGGCGAATGCGGCTAACCACTCCGCCGAGCAAACTCGAGAAATCGAACGCATGCGACAACGGCGGAATGCGGGCATATACCGTTTGTGACGTCATTCTCTTCGTCGCAGCCGAATGTGTGTGTAACATCATTAATACCTAGAAAAACGTAACCAATATTTGAGGAATAGTTTAATGAACCGTCGGGATTAACCCAGTCATAAACATCGGGGCCACACGTTTCAGCTTCGCTGGTTAACCATCTGTACGCAGTGCTCGGGCGGTGATTTTTCATTAAGCTTAGCCATATAAAGCTTCGGTTTAAAATTACGTCAGAATCCATCCAACGATAACTGTCGACGGTAATGCTATTACCATTCGAGTAATGTAGTGGCACACCTCCTCGCTGAAGTCACGTTTATTTGCGCTGGGATGCTCGGCGCGCTCGTGCCAAAGTCACGCAGTCCGTCGCCGTTGTCATCTTCTTATTTTTATTTGCGATTCGACGCACCATGCTCGCGTCGTCACGCGCACTTGACACATGACAGATGGGCTCGGCTGGAATTTTTTGCTACGTGTAAGGAGAATGATTGAGTGCGCCTGCACCGTCTTCATTAGTCTTCTTCTCCTATAGCACTCCATTTCTTCTCGTGTTTAGAAGATGGCGCTGGCGCCGTCTTGTTTTCTTCCCTGGATAGATTGACGCTATTAATTGTGTAGCCCAAATATGAATTTGAGAAATGACGAAGAAATCGAGCAGTAAGAAGCAAAATGCATGTTTCAATGGAGACCAGTGGGTGCGTAGGTAAGAGGATCAAGAAAAGCCGAGTCTTTCCAGTTCACCGGCAACTCAAAATTTCTTACTTTTTCCGCACCCTAGAATTTTCATTTCTAGGTTTAAACTCCTGGATTAGTAATTCCCCCATCTTTATCTGTCCCTCTTAACCGCTCTATTAATTTCCAATCCAATGCGGGTATGCGCCACGACCATTCTGGTCAACAGCAACAACAACAATAACAGCAGCAACAACCGGGTGGCAGAACTTCGTCAAATGATTACGAATCGCACTTTTACTTCTCGAAAGGAGATTGCGCGCTTGGACTTGTTCACTCCAACAAACACCGCAGGAAGCCGCTTAAGGCTTACTTCGCAATACAGTCGAGTGCCTCCACAACTAGCGCCTCTACAACGAAAGGACCCGTATAACGAAGGAACAATTCTGCCCCGGTTCTATTTTGAGCTGGGCAGTGCGCGATCTCTGAAACGAAGTTACCTGTATAATGAATGACTTCGGAGGCCCCAAGCGCTTCGTTATAAAGGCGTTGGACTGTATATTTGACCAGCTATCACATATGTGCTTCAGTTACGGGCGAAACTGTATTTTTGTAATACATCTCGCGTGGGGCACACGATTTCAAATGGTTGCACAGGACTGACGGGCCGAACAGTTATTCGCCGTGAATTCTGCCAGTTCAACAATCCATCTGTTCCACAATATATCCGGTGAACAAGCATCCGCAGTCTACCAGAATGACGTCACTCTCTGCGGAAGTATCACGTTGCATCGCATTTGCTGTCGTTACTCAGGAATTATGGTGCTCTGCTGAGCACGATCCGTTATCGGCTGTGTCCCGAGAAACCTCTCTGTAACGCTGAAGATTAGTGTGCAAACATGCGTGTGCGCGATGGGCGATGCGTACAGTGTTCTTACTTGTACAAGACTGGTTCTTGCTCAGAACACATGGCTGGGGCAGCCAAGGTATCTTCTGGATTTAGTAGTCTATGTGGCTAGCCTGCGGAGGGAGCGTCACAACTTCAAAGCCTGGATGGTCGTCACGACAGGTTGGCTACACCATGTTACGTGTTTAACAACAAACCCAATTCACGACGTTTTGAGAGCATACGCAGTGGCCCTGTCGGTGCCACGACAACACAAGTCCTCGGTGCTCTCTTTTTGCACTCGTCTTCAAGGCAACATTGTGGGGGATGGCAAGGACAATACGTTTGGACTGATTTCGCCTGCGATTGTGAAGGGAAAGCTCGGGGCATGTCTGCTCAACCGCACTCATGTTCTGGAATTCCTTGTTCTCACCTTCCTGCCTCTTGATCTCGAGGGGTAAGGGGGGATTGTCATGGTGCAAACACAACACACTTCTTACCATGGCTGTAAAGCCCGCACATGCTACATACTGCCAGCATGCTTTGCGGCAGCCGTGGCGTAGTGATACTATTCGTGAAATCCGTTTATTTGTTTGGTTAGAACTGCTTTCCCTTGAGAACCATTTGCTGAAAATGAATGTCGCACAAACAGAAGTCCCCTCCTTGCCACTGCGTGTTAGTATACTGCAGACAGATATTACTGCGACAATAAAGACAAAATACACTTCACATTCAAACGTGCGCGTGTATCGAAAGGGCTTGATCGCTCGCAAGAGACGAACAAGCTCATTCATAGCTGCACTTTATTTCTGAGTTTCCTAGGTCTGCGAGGCCCGCAGGGGCCGTCGCTGCAGTTCCACGACGTGAACTTATGCGGCACCCTGCGAAGTGCTCTACAGAATTGGTTTAGAATATTAGAAAGTGACCTGAACTTGAAGAGACCTGAACAAAATAGGCATGGAATGAAGAGTGTCATATAACAGTGGCAACCGTAGGGTACAGACGTCCTGAGAAATGTGTTCTTCCTAGACGCTCGTGGGACCAGTTCGGAAATCACAGCCATTTATCATTAGACACAAAGGGTTAGCCAGCGCCTATACCGAAGCGTAATGACTAGAGAAAAGGCTCTTGCCGAAGCCGCAAGAATAAAACGCAGAAAAATGTGAAGAAATTGCAGCTGCTGCTACAACTTCGTCCTCGTTGAGACGCGCACAAGGAAGCGCATTTCGCGGGCCCTTTCCATCTGTGCCAAACCATGCGTGGCAAAGAGTCACTCATTCGGTCGTAAGCAAACTGCGGAGAGGCGGACTGGTCTCCTCTCGCTGGAACCCATTAACGGTGGTTTGGGACACCATTATTCAAATGCGCCCCGATACGGCCCTTCTATCACCACGGCCGCCGAATTCCGCTTCTTTCTATTCCCTTCCACGAATACAGCGCCAACTTGGCGGCACGAAACCCTTATGTGATTCAGCCCCCGCTCTTGCCTGTAGCCTTGCGTGGCGAGGCAGCTGCTATAAGGCTCCAAGCATGAAACCATTTGTTTCACCACCTTGCACTCGGGCTTTTGTCGACAAGGATCAGAAAAAAATAGAAAAGGGAATGAAGAAAAGGAGCAGCGACTGTTTGCGCTCCGCCTGGTGACACAATCTTTACGGTGTCGAGACCCGGCGTTGCGGAAGTTTTATACCTCTTCCTTTTTTTTTTGTCATTGAGATGAAGCTGGATGGGTGGCCTTTCCTGTAATTTCGTATAAAAAGCAGGTGAGAAAGCAGACTATAGGCCACAGGGACGGACACTGCTTTCGTTCTACTTCTCGCCTCTGCGAACCAAGCGCCGTCGGTTACTTTGCCTGCAACTCCGTGGATAAAGTGTCTTACTTGCCGCAATCAAAATGAGGAATCAAGTTGTGACCGTGATCGTGGTGCTATGTTTCACATGCGCGGCTGTGGACGCCAACGGTGAGTGGCTGCGCACAGTTTGGGCAGCTTAGGATTCACTGCAGAGTGCCGCATGTGTGTCCCAGTATATTTCTGTCACAGTAAACGTGCACTATGCCAGTTTACATATACATACGGCTACAGTAAACCTTACAGTGTCTTTGGATGGTTTGTTCCTAACTCATGCATCTGGCGCGCCAAAGAACTACACATTTCACATGTCAGGAACGACACGGACCAACAGTTTGGGAACTTCTAGTTTAACCACTGGCACAGGAAGAAAATGGCAACAATTACTGAGCAGTGAAGATGGGCATCCAAGCAAAGATAAACTTTGAGCACTGCTTGTACAAGAGTTCACTCGCTGGTGTGACCAGAGTCGGTAACTGATGCGAAGGGGCACATGACACTTAAAATTTCTTAGCGTAGTCATTTACTCTGCTGTAGACCCGGTGTGATTTTCTAACTTGTTACGAACCGTTCCTTACCATAAATGCACCATGTGCGGAAACGACATTGTTCACAAAACAACGAACGGATTATTAAACGTAACAGCAGGCAGAATGACAAGATAGAGTAACTTCCACAATTTCTCGATATCACTGCTTATACATATCAAGTGCTTTTAGCTCAGTAGCTGCAAAATTAGTGTTATTGAGAACCTAACGATCCATGTCTTAACATTTTACTACCTCTTGTAGAGGGTAGCACGACCATCTCTTGAAGTACCGCAACGTATAATGACCGGAAACGTGGTACGGCATTTGTACGCATACTTTTGTCATGGCTAACGTCATTCAGTCGAACTGCAGTGAAAGTGCGGTAAGCTGTGTATTTATTAGTACTAATGGCCAATCTCTGCAAAATAAACATGTTTGAAAAGTACAGTGGATGACAAGCGAATGTTCTTATTTCAACAACTTGTGAGCAAGAAATAATTTTCTGTTTGACCCGTTTATTCACATTCTACGCCGTTGTCTAAATGACACTGCACTAGCGAACAGAATGGCCAGGCAGCTTGTCAACCATGGTCGAACAAGGCACCTTGTCTTCGTGATGTAGAAAAATTACTTCCTCTCGTCCAACCTCGTTTCCTCGCTATCACAACTAATATACTTCCCGTTTTCTGACCATTTCGACTTCACTTGTTCTAATTTATGCACCCACTTATTCTCCTTCTCCTTTGTGGATGGGAGAGAATTGGCTATGGACCGATGCCAGGGAACGCAGTTCTGGCCCTGACAAAAAAAGTCATAGGCCTGCGCGGCACACGCAGCACAGTCACAGAGTAAGCTGGTTGAGCGGCGCAAGAGTAGCTCCAATTTCGGCACCACGCACAACAGGATCTTCGCGGAAAAGTGTTTTCGCCTCGATTTTCACGAGAACGATCTGAACTGTCAGCCCGGCGTCGACGGCGAGCTGCGGCTTGTAATGCACTCTGCACAGCAGTCTGCTGAGCCCGATGACGCCTGGTTGTAGCCGCGCACGTAGCTATACGTTTCGCTCCTTCAGCAGGGGTTCGCTCCTTGCGAGGAGACGTCATAACGTGTACCGAAGAGGTACCCAGAATACGTGGTGCACATCTAACATCAGGATAGTGTTGATTGCGCGCCTCGTCTGAATCGCATCTCGTCGTCTGCGCTAGCGCGCGCGGCGGTTGCAGGTACTTTAACTAGATGGCGCCACCATACTGGCAGGGGCTCGAGTCGTCTGCGCCTTCGCGCCGCGCATTTAAGGGGAATATTTCTGCTGCGTGAGAGCAAGCGCTTGCGTGGATCAGTGGTAAAGTATCCGACTCCCACGCAGCGGGCCTGGGCTCGATCCCGGCGGAGAGAGGGCACCTTTTTTCGCATTTCCGGCGATAGCGGTTACGGCCCAACGCCGGCGGCGGCATCATTGCGAACCGAAACGGCTATTGGAATGAGCCGATAACAGCTTACGCTGTAAAATAAGTTCTCTTGTCGATAAACGCTTGCTCTAGTGCGATTCCTTGTTCGACCACATTGATCCCTTGAAGTAGCCGTGTTCCCGTGATCCACTATCATGCTCAGAAGCAAGGCAGCCATGCAAAATTCAAAGCAGTTGACCATTAGTACTTCTATAGCTACAGACGACTTCGTAGCTGCCTTGGCTATGATACAACAGCAATTGATAGTGCGAACATGTCTCGACGACTTCAACGATGATATCGCTCGCTGAAAAGAAAGTCCAATTGAGTGGCGAGGGTACTACGACACAATGGCAAGAGTGCAGAGCACGTGATTTGGAATTGTACCTATTTCTGAAAGTCCATAAACGCCGTAACATGCACATCAAATCGGAATCATATTTACTATTTTTCATGTGCCGAAATTCCGGAGTCCCAGCCTGAGCAGAGGATCACAATTATTTGGTTTTACTAGGATCCCATTGAAAAACACGCAAGGTCCATTTTGATTTTTAGGAACTGGGCATTATACGTGACAGCTTCTTTTTACTTTAGGAATAGCCAGACTAAAAGGAACCATTCGAGTGAGTGAATGTGTGATTGAGAGGGAAACCCGACTGAACGATGACTGCAACCTCGAAGTCTTTCCATGTCGCGTAGCTCTGTTGATATCCACAACTTCGCGTAGCTTCCTATTACGCGATATCCAGCTGATGCCAACACAAAATTTCTAGCAGAGCAACATAAATATGGTGAGGATCAGTGACTAGACTTCAACGGAGACTTGACAGTAATGTGGAAGATGCCAAGTGTTCACCAGTGCCCATAGTTGTGTGACAGGTTTTCGTGTTTCAAGGGTATACGCAACTGGATATAAGGGACGTCTTAGAATTATCGCTTACGTCCGCCAAGCCTGAAACAGTGTCCGCGATGGCACGATTCTTTTCGCACTCCATGCGGGACCCTGTTGCTTCAATTACTGATCACATTTAGTCTTCACACAGATAAGGAAAAGCAACGTCGCAGACAACTAGAAGCGAACAAGAAATATACAGCATAGATGCAATGAACACTGTGCCCGGACATGGTATCAAATCAAACTCATCATGAACAGCGAAGTCACTTATCGTATTAGTTTAGCAGATCGTGATTGTTAACATCTCGAAGACACTCACCGGCTATCAGAGACGCCCAAATAGGGGTCCGGATTGATACACTCTTTAAGTGTACACAAACCACCATATACTATGTCACTGAAATCACGAAAAAAAAAGGCGTGAGGATATCTCTGACAAAGTACACATACTACTAATGCTTCTTTTCTTTTTACATACAGATATTGCATGCATGAATGTGTAGATATCTTATACCCCCGTCACACCGGACACGTTTGATCAAAAGGACGATGCTTTCCCGTCCACGTTTTTTCGTGCATAGCAAAAAAAGAGGGTATGCAAATTAGATCGCGATCAAGCGTATATGCACTTTAGATCGCGATCGAGCCCAATCGGGGTCGATCGCGATCGCAAGTGCCCCGTGTGACACCGCCATTGCTTGCCTTTGTGCGTGTTCGCCTTCTGGTGTCTGTAGTTTAGTTTGTTTTGTCGAAGATGAACGGGTGCGCGGAGCTTACCAAACGTTCTTCTCGGCTCTAGCTGCGGTGGAGGCCGTCCTCGAGCAACTCAAGTCTCTGGTGCAAGACTTCGTACCCGACAAAGCCAAGGCGCAGCAGTACATGGAGAAGATCGACACCGCGCGCGAGTGCCTCTCCATCGCCAAGGGAATAAACCCGGACGTCATTAAGCAAGTAGGTACTTGTCAGTATCTCGAAAACAAACAAACAAGCAAACACAAACAAGCAAGAAAACATGCACGCATACATGCACCCGCACACTCGCTGACACTTCCTCTTGTTTTGACTAAAAAAAAAAAAATCAAACCCTTCCGATCTCATGTTTTTCTCGTTCATAGCAAAGGGGCTACTTGGCGACGACCTCCTAGATGAGTCGAGATCGTCATTGTGATTCATAACTTAACGCCTTAAATTATATTGCCTTTGGCTTCGAAGGAGTGTAATTGATTACACAACTGCAGTTTCAACTCTTATTGCACAATCAAGAGCTGTTATTTGTTGCGAAACAGCAGAGCACCGACGACAGTCCAGTGATTATACACTGGAGGTCCTGCGCCGACGCGTTTTTGGCACATTACTCGATATGGCCATACTGAGAGTTTCCAAAGCTGTAAAAAAATTTGCTAACATGTAGAATATGAATAATTGTAGAAGGAAGGCACGGAATATCGAATCATAAACTGCTTAGTACGCTGTTGTTCTGCAAACAGAAAAATATACACAGAGAAAACATGGTAACAAAATTCAAGTAATTTTTTACTCCGATTACACGCAATGCTTTCTTAAAATCAGGTCACCTGGGTAGATTGCAAATTAGCAGAAAGCGACAAGCCACCCAACTGGCCGCAGTGTTTGCAACCGCCTCTCGAAGTGGCCAGTAGACAGCAATGCTTAGTCCTTTTCCAAAGGCAGTAAAGGTGAGATAACCATGGTAAACTTGTGTTAAAATGCAGTTAAATAGTCCATGGAAATCAATACAACATTCTCGAATCGAGTGCAGCGATTTGCAATGGAAGTGATCAATTCGCATACGAAATTTCGAATTTCCGGACAGTCCTGCCATCTGCTTTTCAATTTTGTTCTTCCAGTTATCCTATCAGTACCTACTAGAAATTAGTTTATCTTCATGTTTTAATAACTGCTATAAATGCAGTATGAATTTACTTATAACTATACCATCCCTCCGTGGATAATGAAGCATTGGTTGACTATTCATGGTAATAAACCGACGAAAGGCATACTGCTGAAAGGCCAAAGTGCGCATTCATATTCAAAAACGCGCCTTTTGGAAGTCACTCCAGATGTCCGTACAAGAATGCGGGAAAACAGAATAGTGTCTGCCGGAGCTCGTTGGATGAAGATTGCACGAAAAAGAGTTCCAGCAAGAAGCAATAACATGGACAGCAAGCAAGACGGCATACGACACACTGCTGGAATTCGGGGCGCGTAGCTGTCACTGGAAATGGGATTCTGCTTTGCGGACGCATCGACTAATTCCTCAACTCTAACGATGAAGTGCAGTAGTAACATTCCTTTTTCTTGCCTACTGCCTTTGCGTGTCTTCCATAGAATCATTCACTGCTGCCCGCTATAGGAGCTCCGGTTGGCGATCTTCCAAATTTGCACATCGTCTTAAGTGCCGGATAGGGGACCCCGTTAATACACCACTGCATACTGTTGCGTGCACGGTTTCCTCCGTTTGCTGGGTGTTGATATGCGTATACTCAGTGCTGTTGATACCGACTTCTCTTATCCACAGTTTGCTGATGGCATCATTCCGACGGTCATGGAATGCGGCGGCAAGCACATGGGCATCGCAGACACTACAGAAAGAGAGGCCGCGGTGAGTTAACTCCATCCCTACTTCAGTCCTTTATTATTTCAACTCAGAGAATAATTCACAAATGAAAATTAAAAAAAAAACACCAAGAACGAGTAGAAGAGCGGTTGAATGTGTGCTGTTTACAGATCACGGTCAGGCAGTGCTGGTGCCACATTTTCTATGTGCTTAGATAGGTCATTCTCATTTTGCGTGCTTTGACATGGAAGAACGTTAAAAAAGTGCTGCTACAACTTTGTATCAGTATTTGCTTTAACTTTGTCGCCTTCGTATGCAATGCAGCAAAATTGACTTGTTTGAAGTACTCACCGCATTAATTAAGAAGGACACGCGACATGAAATAGTCAGGGCGTGCTGTCACGGGAAAAGACTTTATTGCTGCAGGAAATATCTACTAAAGACATTACTGTAACATTGCCTGTACAAACAAGCAGGTCTTTTGGGTTATTCTTTATCGCCGACCGAAAGTCATCACTTCAAAGGATCGGGATTATTGTATGAACGCAACGGAAGCGAACAAAACTTAATCTTATAGCAAACTTATAGCAAACTTAATCGATAATGTAAATGGCAGAGCAGCCCAAACTACTGATACCTATCATTGTATTGCGTTGCTCATGGCGAATACTTAAATAACTTGCAGATGAAGAGCTGCTTCCAGGAGAAGGCGAACAAATTTAAGGTAAGTTCCACATCCTTCCTTTAAGGCAGCATCAGATAGATGATGCCGTGTAACAATACTTGTCAAATGTCAACTTGCAGTTCGGTTAATCAGCTTCCATCGCCTTCACATCTCAAGCCAAGGGATTTCAAGAAAACTACTCAGCTAGCTTTTAGTAATTAACGACCAGAAAAATCTGGGCAAGCTGCGGAACACGGGCACTCACACAATGACCAGCGCGTGAGTTGTGTGCGAATATGTAACAGAGAGTTTATATTATCAGTGTGTTTTTCAAAAATAAGTTTTATGGCAAGAAAATAGCTGCAGTGTCATAGTTCTAAAAAAAGACGGATTGATTAGGATCGGCGGGGTTTTTGCATGCAACTGCGTCGAAATTTGTTTTCTATGTACTGTACACTACGCACGAAGTCGAGGGATCAAATCCAGGCTGACGCAGCCTCATTTTGAGGGGAGGCGAAATGCAAAAACGCCAGTGTATCTTGCATAGCGTGGACGTTAAAGAACCCCAGGTGATCAGAATTATTCGGGAGTTCCCTACTACGGCATGCCTTACAATCAGATCGTGGTTTTTGGCATGCAAAACCGCAGAATTGAATCAATTAGGCTATGTACGCTGAAAACTCGGGAATGCCATAATAAGCTGATCGTACATAAAACGCGAGGAAACTAAGGCAACGTTTTCAGTTCACATTTATACACGGTAAATACTCGCACAATAGAAACCACCGCCTGACACTAAAACAGCCACTGAACCAGGCATCCCCTAAGTGCAATCGTAAGGCGGCAAACACAGCTTGGCAAACATTTTCCTTGTCGATTTGCTGCAGCAGGTGCTGAAACGCGCCGACAGCAACACATGTGAGCTACTCCGTCTGGATGGCTGAGCATAGTCATGCTTGACTGCGAGATAATGGCAGGTGTTGTACGCCCTGCAATGCCCCCCTTCGACATTATGTATGAAAGTCCTATCGTTTTACGCGCTAACTTCGAAGAAATAGCGCGGACTTCATAAACAATACTTATGAAATCTGTAAGAATTGTTGAGCACATGTATGGAACGCAAATTGAAATATTGTAACACAATATGAAATGTTTCGATCACTATAGGGCGGTGGCTCCTCCATATCATATACTTATGCTAAAGGTGCACTGGGAAAGTACAAATGTAACACTAGTCCAAACAAACAAGCGTGACAGCTATGACAACTGCACAGTGAGCAAACTACGTCGCAAAATTGGCTATTTATTTATTCAGCGATTGCATATTCTCGAGTATTTACTCATAGTTCGCACGGCGCATTCATGTATACCTTCTTTATTTGAATCAGCTCGGATTGCATATACAAAAGAAGGGATCGCGAACACTTGCTGAAAAAGACGAGCCTTCCAGCATCAGCTATCTAAAACAAAAATGGGGAAACGCACTCACGTTCAGCGCTATACAGGGTGCGTCGACATCAAATAGTCTTAATGAAACGATTGTACGTTACATTTTATTTCTTCTCACCTCAGGAATCCAGCGGAATGTCACCTGACGACATCAAGATGTTCGACGATACCGGAGTGAGTAATCCTGGTTATTGCCGGTCGCGCCGCTGTCTCGCGACACGCTATCACTGTAAAATATATTTACACCCTTAAATGTAAATGATGGTGTAAATCTTTCAGTAACTCACACCCTTAGATCAAAAAAGGATGTAAGGGTTTGAGTTAGACACATTTACACCCTTATTCACTTCAAGGTTGTACACGGATTTTAGATACAGCCGTTTAAAGAAAGTGCTGTGTGCCTTACCAGGGCTGAGAGCTTCGTTGTTTTTCGAACAGTAGGGAGCCGTCTTGCATGTCTTTTTAATAGTGCTATTCGACGCTGCTGAGAAGCGACGCGTATATTTCGGCAAGCTACACACCGACTGGGCGAGAGACCGCTCGTATAGAATAACAATACATTGGGATCCCAGACTCTACTTCAAGAGTGACGAAAAGCTGCTAAATTCGTGCTGCGCGTCTTCGAAATGGCTGGATTGTGTGACTGCCTTAGGATGCACTGTATGAGCTAGCTGTGCGTAGCTTCTTGTAACTTTGCTTTATTTATTTTTTTATTTCTTACTGTTCTTGCTTAACCGTTTCCCTGCATCAGGGTGTGTTTGGAAACCAAGCGTAACTTGGCCTTTTGTTTTCTTCTGCTCTTTTGTAGCCAAGACTTCGTGGTTAGTTAAAAATATTGTCAAAGTCACGGAAAGGTGCACCATATCTCCGCTGAGGCTGAAATATGCGATGATCCCACGCCAGGTCACTGGTTCGATTCCATGCCGCGGAGGCCGCATTTCGACGAGAGGGGTAATGCAAAAAAAAAAGCAGAGAAAAAAAAAAAGCGGTAATGTTTCGCGTTTCGTGAGTACGTTCGGACACCTCCACGACGGCGTCTCTCATCAGCCACCGTGGAGCTTCGGTAGTCCAAAATCCACAATTAATTTAATTTTTAAACATGCGCCTAGTGTCGACGAAAGTAAAAAGAAAAGAAAGCTAGGTGCCGGTATTCCAGACTAGAAAGGCGATGTGAAAAAAAAACAAAAAGAAACACACCAGGTACTTCGTTCTTATAGGTGTGAGTCAAATGAGCCTTCACGAAGCTCTATTTCGTCAAGAAGCCTATAGCAATATAGAATATTGCTGGGGACATATTCTGCGGCGCCCACTTCGGCGATACTACCGCCTTCGCATGACGTAGTGCTCAACCAGCCAATCAGCTCATCTTATTTGGATCAACCCGCCAATCAGTGCGCGCCTGACGGCCGAGGCGATACTATGGCCTCATAACCAGACCTGGTTTTGGCACCTAAAACCCCAGAAAGAAGAAGATACTACCGCCGAAAGTGATCGTCGCAGAATACGTCCTCTGCTTGCGGAATTGTAAGTCGTGTCCGCATGCTACAACGTGCTTGTGATTTTGAGCTCATTTCGCAAAATACTTGTTTCGTTTTTCAGGCTTGCATCCAACAAAAAGTGCAAATGTGAGTTTGGTCGGCCGAGAAGCTGTGAAGCACTCTAGAGTCCTGTCTAAACCGGCAGTACGGAGCAGCACTTCGTTGTTGTGGGCACCTGTACTAGAAGAAAATAAAATATGAATCAAATCAATTCATTGGTGTCTCAGGATGATGCATGTAGTATATACCAGGTTTTTTTAGACTAAACGGGACTTTTACAAGAATGCCTGCGGCAGATTGCGCATTTATAATCATTCACTGAATTATTCGAAGAGGCAGACGTGACTTGCACAGTAAATCGAAATACATAAGTGACTACTTGACAGAGTTTACTAATTAAGATTGTAACTAATTAATTTACGGGAGGTACTTCAATTTACGTGTTGTAAATTTCGAAGGCATATATACTTCGAAGGAATTCAGAGGATGACACCGGTTTTGAGATACGTGTCGTCAAAGTTGCGGCAGTAAATGCACTGTTGTTCTACTTGCTTTTTTATCAAAACGTTGTTTTATGAATTGAAGCACGCAAGTCATCGGAACACCCGCCGTGGTTGCTTAATGGCTGTTGTGTTGCGAAGTCGCGGGATCAAATCCCGGCCAGGGCAGGCCGCACTTCGATGGGGGCGAAATGCGAGAACACCCGTGGACTTACATTTAGGTGCACCTTAAAGAACCCCAGGTGGTCCAAAACATTCTGGAGTCAGCCACAACCGCGTGCCTCATAATCAGATCGTTGCTTTGGCACGTAAAATCACACAATAAATTTTTAAAAAATTCGTCGGCCCTTCCACTCCGTGAAGATTGATGATAAGCGAAGCTTGTCCCTTTGTATACCTAACCGTCCCCTTTGCCATCAACTTTATGTTTACTGGAATGTGCCCTTGTTCTTCATCCTGCCTTAGAATCTGCTCATTCATTCATATTTGTGTCGCTGTTCGTCGGAGTGGATCACACTGATGCGGGACATGTTGTTGTCGAAACACAAACGCTTGCGTTCGATGTCTCGAGTTTGCTCGGACGGCGTGGTTAGCAGCATCCGCCCACCATTGCTGCTTGCGATTCTTCAAAATTAAATATTGCTTTCAAATTAAATCTGTCCTTCAGGTAAGACAATGAATGGCTCATACCCCCTTAAGCAATGGCTCATACCACCGTAAACGCGGCCTCCCCATTACGACGACAGAAGAGAAGTGAAATTCTAGGCTGGAATGATGAGCGGCAACGGAGCCAGCTGTGGAAGAAGACGACGACGCTTGAGCCGTTGCTGATGATGATAGTTTTTTGCGTACATGGACGCCACCGAAATCTGTACCTTATAATAGGCTTCCCTTGAAAAGTAAGTGATCGGAACACCAATGTATTTGATGGCACATTTTGGAAATTATTATCTCGAAAGTGGTACCATCCTTAGAATTCTTTCCAAGTGGATAGCTCTGTGAACTCGCCGGTTGCAATTACAATATGATTTCATAACGCATTGCGACTCGGAAATGACTGACAAGCTGTGTTAAAAAATTGGCAGTAGCTCGCTACCAAATTGCAAATTACTGAATGAGAATTATATGTAAATCCAACCAACACGGTCATGAATCTACTCGAAAGGGTATCATCCTTAAAATCGTAAAACGTGAAAAAATGGCTCTAAAGCTTTCGAGTAATAGACAAGACGGCACCAGCGCAACTAAATTCGTATTCGATTTGGTGATATCTTTATTTGATGGGCATTAAATTTGGTTTTATGCGTCAAAGAGAACCGCGTAGCTTTTACATATAAGCCGCAGCTAGCATGCTTCCACTTCGGCTACGCACAATGTTTTGCACTTTGATTCGTAAATGCACTGATCAGCTACATTGCGCTATCAAATAAGGAACAGCAAGCTCTGGAAGAAGCGACGAAATAGTCTTCTTGCATTGAGGTTGCATTGAGCAAACTCGAGATTTCAGCGCTCGAACAAATCAAAACTGTTATTCCTACTTGCATCACTGAGTCAAAATACAAGAAGAACACACTAGATGGGTAAATTAGGCTTGTTACTATTCATTTCTTCTTCTGAGAAAAAGTGAGCAGAATTGAAGAACATCCCCCTGGGAATCTTAATCCAAAAATTACTGCAATGATGTGCAGCGATCGGGCAGCAATTGTAATGGGAAGCGAGCATAATGTCCTTGCAGACCAGCGCGCAATTAAAGAACGTGGCAACGCCTGCGCTATCGGTAATCATCGCGTTCAAGTAAATGCTTGCTGGAGGTTCACCGCAGCGGCCGTGTTTATTCGGCCAGTGTACTATCGGCGTCGAATGAAACTTCAGTTAAAAGAAAGGAAAATATAGCAGTATAGGGTGGCCTTCGTCACGCAGTGTGGTAAAACCGGATGTGCGCGCCTGTCAGTGGTGATGACTTGACGGCGCACTATATACCTTCAGTTATGCATCAGCCACGCCACGCGCTCCGCTGTTCGCATTTCATTTGACGCCGATTTGCGACGTCATTTGACGTCGATTTGTGCCTGCCGCTCTACGAGACACGCAGTGCCAACATGACCAAACCTTCATTCTTTCCCGATTGCTACGATTTGCCGCTAATCGCGAGGAGCTCTGGTTACAAAGCGGATCATATTGAATCGGCGCTCTGCTCACGAATAAACGTTCCTCATATAAGGCTAGCTATGACTGTTATTTAGAGCGTATGTTACCGTGTGGGACCGCATAGGCTCAGGTGCTAAAGTTATAACACCATGAGCACCGTTTTATCATTCCTTAAGTTCCCAGCGCGTTTGTGCGGTCGAATGAGCCATTGGTGCAGGGAACAGGCGTGCTACGTGTCAGACGACAAAAAGGACAGCGTAGACTATGTTAGAAACTGTAGTTGAAAAGGCGCGTTGTAAAAGGGGTGAAAAATTGTCCGTGCCATAGCAACCTGCGCACGGATGACAAAAGTTAATGCAGCCAAATACCTCGAAAGTAGGAGTATTCACCTAAGTATTGCTTCCGGTGTATGTCTTCAATGAGCCTGCGCTATTCTCACAGAAAAGCCTATGTTAACCGTATATAAGCTATTGAAGAATCTAAGTATTTAGGACGAGCGCAATTATTCCGTAAGGAAGCACGCATATGTCCACGAAGTGTACGTGTTTGAAGAGTGCGCATGTTTTGTTTGCCTCATAGTGTATGTACCTAATTACACAGCGTGAAAATTTTGGTCAAGCGACAACGCACGGCTTTTTCTGCTGAACAATTGCTCTAACTGAATAAGCTACAAAGCGAATGTCCTGTTCTTGAAGAATATGACATCGCTTAAGATCCGCGCTACCAGCTGCCCAAAAAATTTGCAACTAGGTGCGAATCATAGTGTGTCCGCAATGTAGGCATCTAGTGCGTCCCTGACTGTGGCCAAGTAGTGCAGCCGTCATTAGTGGATAACCTAGCTGTAGGCATTGATGGTTACATACGCAACGAAATTCTATAACAGGCCTGAATTGAAAAAAAAATGCATGCAAAATGACTACGTTTCGAAAACTTCAGTGCAGCAAATATGTTTACTTTCACATCGAGGAGGTCGCTGAACAGACTTGCCTTCGATGCTCACGGCAGACTCGCCGCTGAAAACACACGAAGCTCGAACTCCCACTCCTTTACGCACGTGCATCGACTTGAACTGCTGCAACGACAACGGCTGTGGTTACAAAGTTCTAGAAAGAAGGCCTTCGGCTAGCGACCGTTTTGGAGTACAAACGGACATCGCAACTGTGGCGGCATGCCACGCTTCAGCCCTCTGACGCACAAATAGGAAAGAGGGCTACGTGTGGTAAGATCCAGCATCTCAAATGTGTATCGCTTGGGTGATCACAAGAGAAACCGTAACTTCGGATAACAATTGCAAGACTGATTGGTAATAAACTTGCGCCATCTACGCGGAGAGGACTTTGCGCTGGCTTTTCCAGGAAATCGGCGAACAAAATAGACACCCGAACCACTGGAGCGTGTATTGGGTTCCATTCGAAGCTTTTAGGAAAAAGGATCTTTATTTAGTAGGCGATTATATATAGCTGACCATGTCATGTGAACACACAGGAAACAGCGCCAGAGTGCATAGAAAATTGCATTCGGCCGGTTTTGCAAGGGTACAATTCTTCAGAATGACTCTTTCAACCAAGTGCTGCAAAACGACAGCAATGGCTGTTAGGAATGCAGAGCGTAGTAATAGACATAACCAGCTCAGACATCCTTGCAGTGTGATCGTGACGTCACTACAGAGAGGACTGCGTCGTTTCGGACAGCATTTTGCGGCGTAAGCTTGACGTCGTGTAGCTACGACACGGGCATTTCTGTCGCAATGGCATGAAACTTAGTCATTGGGACGTCACTTGAGGTTTTGGACAGTTCTTTTTTCGAACTGTGGACACGTTTTTCAGGTATTTTATGCGTTGTTGAAGTGCCAAGGAACATATACCAATAAAAATATGTTTGATTGTATCAAGTGAATCCCCTGCCATATTTTGTGCGCTTTGTTGAGTACGTCAAGAGACATAAATGTTCAGCAGGTGAACACAAATGTCAGTGATTGGATTATTTTATAGCCACTGTAGCCGGATCCCGATCCTACCCAGGAATTTTGAACATTGCCCCCGGGGAAGTTTAACTTCAACGCAATGCACCAGCATATAACTCATGGGGTCACAGTTTTAAAAATGATATTTCACATGGTCTTCCGAATTTCAGAAACTTCGAATTGGCAACGTCGAGAGGGTACGCCTTTCTAATAATATGCGTATTTACGGTACTTATTCGTAACTTTCTCGCTGCTTTATAGTAGTATATTAATCCTTACCAGAACACTGTTAAAACTGAGAAAAAGCGTTACGTCTAAATACTGTAAACACGTATGTTAATAAAGCAATGTACCGTCTTGGTGTTGCTAACTGAAAGTTGTTGAAATTCGGGTGTTCTTCTGAAGTATGATCTTTTGAAAATGCTGCCCAATGATTTACGCTGGTGCCCTGCGGTGAAGTTTGAGAGTTAGCCGAAGGGGCAATGTCAGAAATTCCCGGACATGTGGCGACTACAGCGCGTTTGATCATACTTTTCAGTGCATGGTAAATATCCCAAGCCTTTCTTTTATTTCATGCAAAATGTAGGGTAGTGGCGGCGCTCATATTCCAAATACAATTTTTGGACAGAAATGTCGATGGAATGACGCTTTCAAGAGAAGAATATCAGATGCGTAAACGCTCGGTATTTGATTGATTAATTACTAGTTTATTATGGATTTATTTTGTCTGTAGGTGTGCTGGTGGAATCTGTACAAGCGAGTGTGTCCTTTTATTTGTGCGGCCTATTGCGTCACATTACGACACAGGCGTCGAGCTTCTGTTCGCCAGGAAGGGTAATTTTCTTGGCGAGAACTCCTACTTTGATGCTTCATCACCCCCAAGAAGCATTATTTGCTAAGCAGAGGCAATATTTCCGCCACGACTGAAGAGTTAGTTCTCTGGATTAATTTATCCTTACCGAAGACACCGCATCAGAATATTGGACATGACACCGAGAACGTTACCGAGGGCACGGAGTCTATTGATGAAGCAGTGCCTGTTTTGTACATTCGCATCATTCATGCCAGATTTTCAGGCGCTTGTAGTTCTCGTTAATAATCAGCCGCTTGGAAATGAACGTTCAAGAATTTTCTTGAAACGGACTCCGATCTGTATCTTCAAAGGTCGCTCCGAAATTCGTTGAACTATAAATATCCAAAATGTAATCTGCAATTGACACTCTTGAGAAACCGAGGCATCTTGAAAATATTTACTTGTAGTGCACATGTGTTCGAACAGCTCATAGTTATTCACTAGTGACCATGACGAGTGCTGAGTTCGCTGTTAGTCACAATGCCATCATCTTCGGAGGTGGTGGTGAAAGCATTTATTAGGCCATGGAAGGACAGGAGGTACGCTTGGACCAGCCCGTAAGGGACTGGTCCTTACAAATAATAGGTGGAGGTCCCTAGTTGGGGACCCCAGTGGCGGTAGCCGCAGCCCGGGCAGGTCTGACTAAGGCTTGTTGGGCCTGTAAGTCATGGCAGCCGAGCAGGGTCGCCTCGGAAAATGCAGAACCCTTTTACAAGCCAAGCTTGTCTATGTCTAGCCTGAACGTCTGTGTCTGTTCACAGAAACTATCATCATCAGCAACGGCTCGAGCCAACGTTACTAGAGTAACGTTGCTTCGAGCATCATCGTCTTCTTCTACAGCTGGCTCCGTTGCCGCTCATCATTCCAGCGTAGAATTTCACTTTTCTGTCGTCGTAATGGGGAGGCTGCGTATACGGGGGTACGAGCCATTGCTTAAGGTGGTACGAACCATTGATTGTCTTACGCAATAGACCGATTTAATTTTGAAGCAATTTAATTTCGAAGAATCGCAAGCGGCAATGCTGCTATAGCCCCGCCGCCGACGAGCAAACACGAGACATCGAACGCAAGCGTTTGTGGTTCGACAACTACTTGTCCCTCATCAATGTGATCCGCTTCGACGAACAGCGACACAATGCCTTGTAAGTGCTGAATTAAGATTATACGCTACTTGTGGAGAAGACCTTGGTGAATTTAGAGTTTGCGGTACGTGTAAGGAGTATTTATTCAAGGGAAAAACTGCCTGTGTTCTGCACTGTGAGCGGGTACGTATACCCGCTATTTGCTGTGATGGTGATAAGCTTCACTTATCCATCTGCACGGAGGGGAAGGGCCGACAATTTTTTTTTATTGAGATAAACATAAACAGATGAGTTGTCGCCATTTGCTGGCGATGGGTGCCCCTTTTCGGTTGATTGATAAGACAGGCTAAAAAAGAAAATAAATATAAATGCTTCATTTGGTAATCTTTTAAGAAAAAGGAGGAGATAACTAAAAAGAAGCGTTCAAGAACAAGCATGAAAGATACATGGTTTTCGCGCGCCCTCATTGAAATGCTGTGCCTCTCAGTTGTGACCATATGATTAACACCTCAAAATAAGGCTTTCTAGTTATCAAAAAGACAACTATGATAACGACGTTTCATTGCTACTTCTATATAAGCATTGCACGGCTGCGAAATTCGCTCTAAAGTTCGTCCGAAAAAAAATTTGAGGACACTTTTCGCTTAGGACGCGATATATTCTATTGACTCCTAGCTTCCCGACGCTGCAGCTTTTGCAAAATGACCGGGAAACGCTGGCCCCGAATTTTATGACGAAGGCGAGCTTCCTTAAAACGCGGCCTTTGCGTGGACCGATCTTGGAGATAATTTGCTGTTTACTTCACATTTTTAATATTTCAGTCTGAAGATTTAACATAATTAAAGCATGCGCTGTGGGTGTTTTGTTTCAAATTTGTTTGTGGGTTGTCATCGCAAATTCCGAGGAATGTTGTAAACAAATTAGACGCAGCAAATATGATGTGGAATTTAAATTTTTAGATAATTTGCTTTTTGCAGGATTGCCAAGATCCGCAAATTGTTGTAAACAACCCGGCAACTACACGCTCAGCGACGCCTATATTTTGCATTAATTAGAGTCAAGGAATTCCATTTTAGGACGCAAAAAGTCATTCATGTACAACCGTAATGTAAACCGCGTTTACATTACGGTTGTAATGGGAAACCATAATGTAGTGTGGGCTCCGGACGTGGCACGGACAGTGAAACAATTTTATTACTTGCGAGAGCATATAGCCTACACCACGGCTAACGCTTAAACACTCTCCTTACACACTCATAATTGCGCTGCCTTCTTTTGTTCCTTTTATTAAATCAGTATATCTCAGGTACGCTAATGAGCCGCTAGTGGGTGCATTTCCAGTTAATATGTGGCAGCAATTCGTGCTCAATTGGAAACTAACTTCTGCACAAAAAGCAAGAAAAGTGTGCAAATTGCTTTTTCGGGCCATGAAAAAGACACGTCCACTTCTCGACGAAACGTTGTATCCGGCTTTCACCTTGTTCTCGTCGTCTTGAATCTCCCACATTCCCCATGTTTTACGGGCTTGTGGCACATTTTGTTATAAACTTTCATCTGCGCCCACATAGATTTACTGCGCATTCTGTACAAAGAGCGCTAGCTAAGGTTGGTTGGAACGGATACAAGATTGCTTAACTCCACAGGATATATTATCCGCGCGGTGATCCAACACGGGCTTTGAAATCTAGATAGTGTGAAAAATTAGACCGTTGCGTGACTTTGTAGCGCGAAAAGCGTGTGCCAATGCATACACTACGCGAGTCCTATGCTACTTTGTGTGGTAACATGTGGCAATATACGCTAACATTGTGGCCCTTCCCGGGATGATTCACCGTGCTGTTCAGCAGGTGGTTTGTAATTCTTAGCGTTGCCAGGGAAATAACGTCGGTCACGATGTCACTTCGTGCCAGTCCCGACTTCATGGCGTCGTGGCAAAAAAAAAAAAAAAAAAAAAAAAAAAAACATGCTCCTTCATTGCTGAAAGCACGGCCGGATCTGGCGCAATCAAATATGTACCGTGACTGTACAAGCTCGATGCGGAAATTTATCCTGCTATTTTGAAGGGATGGCGAATACGTATACGTTTGTACTTGACGGTACGAGCAAGAAACAGATGTCTGTATTGTATAGGGTTGTCCTACTCGTTGATCAACAAAAAGAAATTTCCGCCGTCATTACAGCCGGCCGGCTGCGCACAGGGCAACATGCCTTTATTTGACGCTGTTTTTTTTAATTGGTTTTGTTTATATGCATTGCAGAAAATGTAACGAACGAAAAAAAAAAGCTACGTGATCATCGATACTCACTGGGCTGACTGACCGAAAGAAGCGAAGAGTGGGTAAATGATTAAAAAAAACAAAAAAAAACCGATCCCTTTCTTTGGCCCAGAGAATTCTGTTGAATAACTGCGGCCTTACGTCTAGGTTTAAATCCTGTTTTATGCCTACGTTCTGTGTGGAGTAAATCTCTTTTAAGAGTCTAATTATACATCAAACGACAGCTTTAACGGCAAACGCTCTGAACCACCTTACTCAAAAAGCACGAGTTAATTCATTCCCTTCTATGAATGCAGAGTACCGTATTTAGGCCACGTGTCATATCAGAAAATTATGGCATATTCGACTGGATCCTACGGCGCTGCGACAATAGTTTGGCGCGATATGGCAACCTCTTAAGGAATCCTGCTCGAGCCGAAAGTTCAGCTGCTCTCAGAGTGATCGGAGAAGCCACGGGACCATAATTCTGCCCAATCGTGGTCGCGCTCCCAGCTTAGAGGTGAAATCGCCTATGAGGGCACAGAGCTACAGCATGCCACTCGTACTAAAACAGAAAAATATGCTCCGGGTGCTAGCATACCCACAAATTTCAGACATTTCCCCGTCAGCATTAAGCGAAACTTCACGGCATTGCACCAGCGTAACTGAATAGGCAACAGTTCTCCAGAACGTATATTTAAGAATATCGGCAGAACAGGCGGGAATATCCACCACCACACTGCAAGCTTAGTAGAGAAGAAGCCGTCATACTACGCAGACTTGAGATTGGCAATTACATCCACGGCACTCAACTACGCGCGATCTGCCCCTCAACATATACAAGAGACTGCCAATTCTGTAATACGCCAAACCCCCTTTACCACATGGTCTGGGAATGTGCAAAGAACCCGCGCACAACGCCCATCCAAGCACCAGCAGAAGACCAGTGGGAGGCCCAGCTGACAAGCCCAAGACCTGAGGACCAGCTACGGCTGGTGTACAGGTCCACAGCCACATGGAATATGGTGGCCGCCCCATACGAGCGTTAAAAGCTTGGGGTCCATAATGCCATTTATTCACTCACTCACTCGCCGAATTTCAGCGAGTTTCAACCAACAGTGCCGAGATGGTACACCCTTCTAAGAACTTATATATATGCGGTACTTAGTCATAGCATGCGTGCTTAACCGCCGTGGTTGCTTAGTGGCTATGGTGTTGGGCTGCTAAGCACGAGGTCGCGGGATCGAATTTTCGCCACGGCGGCCGCATTTCGATGGGGGCGAAATGCGAAAACACCCGTGTACTTTGATTTAGGTGCACGTTAAAAAACCCCAGGTGGCCGAAATTTCCGGAGTCCCCCACTACGGCGTGCCTCATAATCAGAACTGGTTTTGGCACGTAAAACCCATAATTTAATTTAACATGCCTGCTGTGTTAAAACAGTGTCTTATTCAAGGAAGAACGGTGAAGTGGCACGACAGGAGCAAATAGTTTTGTACACTCAAGGCAGAGGGCACTTTCGCTTGAATACGCGACAAATTTAAGCCGTAAAGCGATTTATTGGAGCTGGCGTAGGAAAGGCAATGGCGGAGCGAGTGTGATTCACTCTGTATGCACGCTCAGGTTTTTGAGCGCCAGCAGGCAGCGGGAGAGCTATGCAAACAAATGTTTCACATTGAAGGGCTCTGGAAAGCGTAACTGACGCGGAAAAAGAACGCATATGATACCGACCTTATGGCGCCCAGCCTTTCATGATGTTGCCATTGTGATCAGTTGCCTGGCGTCTGGCCCCGTGAGCGAGGT
Source organism: Dermacentor silvarum (assembly GCF_013339745.2). Lineage (NCBI taxonomy): Eukaryota > Metazoa > Arthropoda > Arachnida > Ixodida > Ixodidae > Dermacentor > Dermacentor silvarum. The sequence continues at coordinate 38,987,655 of NC_051163.1, forward strand.
TCTTTACTAACACACAAACGCAGACACGCACATGCAGACGCACACATGCAGACGCAGACGCACACACGCGCACACGCACACACACACACACACACACACACACACACACACACACACACACACACACACACACACACACACACACACACACACGCACGCACGCACGCACGCACGCACACAGAGACACGCACGCACGCACACACACACGCACAGACGCGCAGACGCGCACACACATATACACACACTTGTACGCACGCCTGTAGGCTCGCACACGATCACCCATGTTCGCACACACTCACACGAGCACATGCATGCATGCATGCAAAAATTGTACGCATACAAGCACACATCCACACGCGCGTAATCCGACACACATACGACGCACCCACAATACACGCGTGCACGCGTGCACGTACGCATATTCATGCAAGTACGCAGAAACACGAGAGTCCACAAAAAAAAGAAACACCTGCACATGTGTTCATACGCGTATCATTATTTCCCCCTACCTGCAATAAGCCTCTCAAAAGCTGCGCGCAGAAGCAAACTGAATGACACTCGTTCTGCCATAACCATTCCAACGCCAGCTGTAATAAACGACATTACGGTTTAAATTGGCACGTCATCTTCAAGTGTTCACCGCCCATCTCTGATCAAAACAGTGATTTAACGCAAAACAAATTATAACGGCCAAGTGCTGTAAATGCATACGTTGTCAGAAGGGAGTACGTGCTCGGCGCTGTTGGTTGAAACTTGTCGACACTCGACCGATATTTTGAAACGCATTCTCTTGAACATTGTGGGCATTCAGTTACGGCGGTGCATTGCCTTGAAGTTCCACAGAATGTCGAAGGGGCAATGCCCAACATTCCTGGACATGATATTGAACAGCCGAACTTAAAGCGCGCCGCCGGAGCGCGCGAATACGACCCGTCGCATATACCATTTATTTCTGCACGGATGATGCATGGTTGAAGTACGTTTGAACACCTTTTCTAACTTTTTTTCCATGGGTAGCAGTGGTGCCATCGCGTGGATGTTCATTCAAGACTGAGTAGTTGGAAAAGGCCTTTGAAAAGCGGTATCTTGTGCGGCGGGAAACGCGAGTTTCCTCAACGATCTCGAATTCCTCCAGAATTGCCTACTTGGTTATTACCGACTTCATCGTTGATATTAAAACATTCTGGGCATGCATATAGAGCAGCGGAACGAGCATAGAAGTCGCTCATGGTGCTACAGTTTCACGAAGAAACGAATGAAACAAGAACCAGTAAGTACGACAACGTTGAACCGCTATTACGACTTCACCCTCGCTGAGGCCCGCACAAGGAAGTGCATCTTGCAAACTCTTTCCACGTGAACCAAACCATGCGTGGCAAAGCGTAACTCTTTCTTCCTAAGAGCACGGGCAGAAATGGACCGGTCTCGTCTCGGGGAAGCTACTAATATTTGTGCAGGACAGCCTTCTTCAATTGAGCCCCGACAGGGCCCATTATTTCGCCGTCATTACGAAATCATTCGCTTTCTAATTAGCGAGATCTTTCGGGAGTAGTACACCCTACGTGAGTCAGTCAACCTACGCGTTTGCTAAGCCTACAGCTCTGTCAAGCAGCTGTTGTTTGCCGCCGACCATGCGCCATTTTATTTAGTCATCCTCCCTGCAGCTTATGTAAGAGAGGAGCAACCATGTAAGAGAGAAGGAAATCATAAAAAAAGACGTAGAGGAAAGGATGACTGTCAGAACTCGGTTTTGTGACATAACAGGTCTTGTGACATGTTATTGAGAGGGAGGCTTACAGAAATTTGTTTCATTTTTTTTTGTTGGAGCAAACAGTACCTGAATCAGCTACTTTCCTCCTATGCCATATAAGTACAGGTGGTAACGCACACCAGACCACACAGGTGGAAGCCTCCCACAACCCACACCATTGTAGCTCCTCAGCATCTATAGTCGCTGCAAGCCAAGTTGCGGAGTAGGCTCTTGTGTTGTTCTGCAGGGAAACACTCTCCTTCTCCTAAAAGAACATGAAGCACCAAGTTGCGGCAGTCTTTCTGATACTCTGCTTCACCTCTGCCGCGGTGAACGCGAATGGTGAGTACTGCATTGCTCGTTTACGTTTACGATGCTGAGTACAGCATCGTGCACATTGGGTAGTATTTCACTATTTATCACCAGAGCTCTGCATAGCGCCGTCGAGATATTCGTGAATATGAAAAGAATATCAAAGAATTTGAAAAAGAAAACATAATAAATCATATTAGATAAATCCCGAATGTCTACTACAAGGTCCCTACACATGTTCAAACCAACGGGAGGCCGTAGATTTATGATATGATGCATTGGCACGAGCATGATTGGCTGCATTAGTCGCATATATCTCTCTTCTCGTATTCGACTGCTTCAATATTTGGAATGGGACTTGTTATTCTGTATATGTATGCGCGGGGGCTTTAACATTTGCCACCTGGATTTACCGACTGTCGAGCTTCTTTAGGAGCTACCATGCCTTTTATTTCTGCGATAATACATAGAGCAAAATATGGTCCAAACTAACACGGAAGAACACCGGATATTTTCGTACAGCGTATAAAACCTTAAAGTCAAAACAAAGAAGAAGCGCTGTTGCATCAAACGACTACGACCAACCGCAAGTCCACGAGCAGTACGACTGAATACAAAGCACGTAACGACGCTGAAGCAGGAGGCCCGGGCACGTGATCCAACGTTACACATCATTCAGGCGTTGGCGGAAGGTGGCGCCACGGTATGTCCCAGCCACCAATACTGAGGTGGTTGATGGGAAGTGACAGAAAAGTTTTCATATTACAGGCAGCGCAGTAAGTTGGCTGAAACAATGACGTGAAATTTCACATATATATCCCGTATTTTTGCGACGAATGGCTCAGATTAATAAATATACTAGATACGATATGAAATGGTGCTTTACCGACCAAGCTTAATAACAGCAACAGATGTCAGAATTAGAGCGATAAATCGCCAATACGCTGATTATCAAAATTTTACTAAGCAACTCTCAATTAATGACTCTAAAGTACATGGTGCAATTGCAGTCATCGAGCACTGAAAGCATAACATGTTGCTAGAAGCTTTGAAAGGTTATGCTACGTACGAGAAATAACTACTCTTAACCTGCCCCAAGATGCATCGGTGTTTCAGCTGATACGTTCGCACTCTGTGGAAACATGACATAGGTGAAATCTTATTGGAGTAGCAATGCATTTAATTCTACATTAAGATCCTTGCGAGTTCCAGAGAAGTTATAGTTTTGTTTATTTATTGTGAATCGGTGGTAGGTGAGACTTAAAGAGCACCGCTTCGAGAAAAATCCTGCAAGTGTGTACCAATATATCTGATGAAACACCGTTTCTGAAGCAGTTCTATGCATAACCGAAGCGACGCAGTTCTTATTCTAGTGCTATAGGCACCGCTGCCAACACTGCATTGTTGCATGCTTTTGACATTTTTTTTTCAACACTTAAGACGAGCGATAATTGACACTATAAAATCACTTTGCGCCGTTAAAATGTTCTTTAAAAACTCCGATTTTATTCATTTGGCAGCGAAAGCTCGAATAGACTAGCAGATAAAATACAGGCAAGAGTTCCAGATTTCTAATTTTGCGCCGAAATCTTAGCGCCGGTACGTCAGACTGACGACACAGATTTCAAAATATTTGCTAGTTTATCAGTGGTTTTTGGTGCAAGAAGAGTTATCGAAACTTGCTAGATTGAGGCTTTTGTTCCAACAAGATGCGATGTGATTCTTCTTTATCCATATACGATTATAGCCTAATATAGGCCTTTTCTAAATTCATTACGTAACGGGGAGTAGGTTCAGAATCTTCAGGAAGGCGTCACTCGGCACCCTTTTTTAATTTTGGCAAGCAGCCACGAATTGTTTGCCCACTCTAATTAACTTAAACAAGCAATAAAAGAAGCTGAAAATAAGCAGTAAAATGTGGTTGTATGCAATTGGTATCTAATTTCGAGTGGACCCCAGCTGACTAGAATATCTTTCAGGTTCGAAGAGCCGGTGCACTGAGTTTTTTGGAGTGGAGCATGTTTGTTATTCTTCGGTAGTCATCGACTGTAAGCTTTCACACATGAACATTTCTGGCGCACAAGCCATGCAAACGCAAAAAAAATAATGAAAGCGTAAATGAACCATGAAGATCCAGCGCAATATTGGAATCTAAATGGCGTTAAGTTTTTTTTTTTTTTGCATTAGCGAGATAGCACTTGCAGCGGATCACACGAGCAAAGCCTCGTCGCCTGTAGCTGTAGACTATGTATATTGCTTCTCGAGGGAATAACTCTGATGAGAGGTTTATGCACACAGAAGTGCACGAGAGGTAACAAAATACATATAAAGCTTCCATACCGCTTGTATCAAAGTGTCACATACCGATTCTGTGAGATCGGCCAAGAATTGACACATACCCTGCTGGCACGTATACTCAGTTACCCAAGTTGACGTGTAATACCAGTGGGCGGAAGAGGAAAACAATGTTTCGGTCAAAACAGCAGCAAAAGAAAGCCGCGCATTTCTCGAGCAGCGTTCTTACATTTCGCAAGGTACACGCAGTAGCAATGCATGCCTGCCATCTGCTGAACATTATCGGCTGACAGTGCTGCGTGCACTGTCAGCGGTTGCGCGACCACCTGTTGTGCGACTGTCCTCAGTATGAAAAATATGTACAATTGTTCTCCTACACATTACGAGAACCAAACGACCGCGCTTTGTTTAGAGACAACATTAAATAAAAAATGACTAACGCCGTTCCCTGACACACAAGGTGCTAGAACGTCTTTTAGCATCAATGGGCTTGTGCGATTGCGTTTGACCACATCGCCCTTTCATTTTGCGTGTGCGTATTCAGAACACCCTCTCGCTTCCTCTCTCATGTTAAAGCGAAGCTTTCTTTCTGAGTTTCAGGCACTTTTTCGCATGTATATCTGGCCTCTGAGGCCGAACACGTTTAACGGGATGACGCCATCTAAGCGAAGTAGTTTACGAGTTACCGTTTCGAGCATAGAGTTTCATACAATAATTACTAGAGGGAACTGTGGCACTAGCCACTAGGGCAGCCGCAAGCAGGTAAATTTATCCAGCATGGGATTGATGTTTAGTACATAGATTTGCGTGAACTTCGTCCTTTTGGGCATCAGACGGCCTTGTGACATTGCAAGCGCATCATATTTAACAAAGTACGATGTTATAGATAATTAATTAAACATTAATATAACTAGGACTCGAACACACAATCTCTAGCACAAAAGCCTGATAATGAAACCATCATGCCCCGAACAAACGTATCGACAAGCGGCATAGAACAGCTTTCCTAGCAGGCATGGCAGCGCGTTGAGACGCTTGGCGCATTTCGATCCGCAGTTGCACTAGAGGAACCCGACGCATCAGAAACACCACGAGTGCGACACGACACTATGGACAGCACTGAAAATTTAAACAGATAACATATATGATGTACGGTATGTAAAGATGTGTATATAATATCCAGCCTCTATATAATTCATTGCAAGCGAAATCATTTCCTCGTATAACATGCTGCTCTAATACTGATATTGATACCTCGAAAACCACACTTCATATAGACACACACACACTTTTCATAAGCCAATCATGCCAAGAATGTTTCGCGTTACGTACAGGGTCGTTCAGTGTAAGAGGAAACGCCTCATTAGTGTCCAAGTTGGTATAATTTTAACATAACCTGCTCCTTGTCGGGGGAAATGCGCTGAATACGACGCCTGGCGATGATACCGATAAAGGAAAATAATTGTTTTTTTTTATTTGTGCTGAACATCAACTGCTATAGGCTCTTGAATACTAATGAGGTGTTTCCCCTAAAAGTGGCGGGCCCTGTAGATGTGAACTAGAGTTGAGTCTGTTTTTCTATTAAATTCGCCACCTTTGTAGGGTAGCCACTTGTGTGCTTTTCCGGTTAACCTTCTTGCCTTCCTCTGTGCACATTATTTCTCTCTGTCTCGAATGCAGAAGCCGTGGACGCCGTCGTCGAGCAACTGAAGAACTTGGTGCGACAGTATGTGAAGGACCAGGCCAAGGCCGATGAGTATCTGAGCAAGATCGACAGCGCGAGCGAGTGTCTCTCAGTCGCGAAGGACATGAACCCTGAAATCATCAATCGAGTAAGTACACTGCCACCTCGGGCGGTGGCATTTGCAGCGATTCCTACAAGTCGCCGTTGTTTTTTTAACGCGATAGCGTTAAGGGCCTCGTGTCGTAGAAAATCCGGCGTTGGTGTCGGCGTGGATGTCGGCGTCCTTGGCGGAGAAAATCATCCCGAACCACCCCGACCGCGCAGGCTCTCCACATGGTGCAAGGTGTTAGTGAACAAAAATTGAATTTCTCACAGTGAAATCCGCCAGAAAAACGGTAAAGTACGATTAACCACAACCTACAGACATGGTGGCGGCGGACTGTTATTTGAATGTACGAGAAAACATAATTCTGTTACGACTAAACTCAAACACAAACCCCTTTTGCCAGCATTTCTGCCATACCAACAGCGGCGCGCTCGGGTAGGCTACTCGCGAAAATCTTATCCAGATGGCGCTCGCATCTTTGGCAGATCAAATTGAGACTTGGCCTGCCTAATGCGTTTTCAGTACGCACGCGCGTCGGGGCAATAGCAAACAATTAATAAAGTAATAAAAAAAAGATTCTAGGGCCTTCACATTTTAATATAAGATGACTTATATTACCCCTATAAAACATCTTCCCAGCAATGCATGTTTGTTTAAAAGTCAAGCCGACTTTAAGGGGGTTGGTGTAAGCTTGGTCTTTGTAAGCTGGCTTTCCCACGTTCTGTATTGCAGTGAAGCCTACTCAAAGAAAAATGCAATGCCTACGGGGATTGATTACGCTGTCGCGTTCCACCCTTAAAGGCGAAGCTTAAGCGTCCTCCATTTTTTCTGCTACGCGCTTGAGATGAGTGAACCATGTGGCTAACGCAATGGTGAACTTGGAAACACTTCGAAAAGGCTATTCACTACCCTCCTAAAAAGAGCTCATGCAATTGGGACCCATGAAGACATTCCTCAATCAGGTGGCGTTGTAGCAAGTATCATATGAATGCAGCACAAGCAAGGAGTCCTCTGTTTCGAAAAATTTCAGCAACATTTATCTCTATACGGAGTAGGAAGCTGTACACTGCGTGGTTACAACTTTCCAGCCGTCACTTAATAAAATCTATCTATCTATCTATCTATCTATCTATCTATCTATCTATCTATCTATCTATCTATCTATCTATCTATCTATCTATCTATCTATCTATCTATCTATCTATCTATCTATCTATCTATCTATCTATCGATCGATCGATTGATCGTGTGTATCGACAACATGTATCGACAACATGTATCGACAACATGTATCGACAACATGTGTGTATGCATTCACTGCCCCCTCCTATGCTCCTGTCTGACGTGTTTTGCTGATCGTTGAGTGACTTACTCAAAATGGCTTCATTTACGTACAGTTTGCCAAGGGCGTCATTCCGACAGCCATTGCATGCGGTGGTGAACATATCAGCATCGAGGACCCGCAGCAAAGGGCCACTGCGGTGAGTACGAGGCTTGGAACCAATTATTTTTTTAAACCTCACAGAAGCTCTCGTCGTCAGAAACGACTTACTTGTGAGAAAGCTCGCATCTTACACCTTATCTTTAATGCTGATCTATCATTTCCTTTTCGCCTGTGGAACCATTATTCTTATCCTGCCGTAAGCGTCGCCATTAAACCACATCTTCAGAAGAGCTTTCAATATTTAGCTCTTGCTTCTTCGATTTAACTCAGCCACTGCCTGAGTAACGTACAAAGAAGTCCAATCCACTTATAACAGGCGGGATGTGGATATGTGAGTAAAAAAAAACAAACAAAAAACGCAAAAAAACGTTCTAGGCACATTTATTGAATGTGATACCGGTAACTTTGGGTCGACAATATAACTCATTTTTTGCATTGATACAGAGGTGTCAGAAGCGTTTTAAAGTTGAGCTAGTCGATATGAATTCGTTGTAGCTAAACAACGTAAGGTAACAATACGTACACGGTAAAGATGGGACAATGCAAGGCGCTGACCTTCGACTGAAGTGAGCTGGCAAATACACAAATGTACATTCTGGATATCACCGTTATCGCACAAAAACATAAACACGAGACAAAGAAGAAATCATGTCTTGATTCCAGCGAAGCCACCTCCTTAGGCTAAAACATGATCGAAGCCTGGATTACGCACCCGCATTGAGTCACCCGCATTAATAATATTAATACACCCGCATTAATAGTATTAATACACCCGCATTAATAATATCATCAGCCCTAAATGAAATTCAGGGTTTGATGGAATCTCGTCTGGTGGGGAAGAGGCATATTGACAAAAAAAAAAAACACCGACTAAGAAAAAAAATATTAGTGAAAAAACGGGTGGATCCTCAGTCCAGGACTCCAGTGGCCACCGGCACGCACCAGGCCTGGTTGAGGAAGTTCAATTGAGTGTCCAGGTCAGTCCGGGTTAGGATGGCTGCCCAAGGCTCCCTAAATAAATTTTGTCTAATTGGTTTGAATTTGAATTTTGGGGCCGTGATTTGCCTTCCGCGTCACTTCAGACAAAGATGGCCTCCCCCCACACCGGCGGCATTGGTTGGCATATCTGATTGGCCAGAATGGCATGCCCACCACCTCGGGTATGGGTAGGTGTTTATCAGGATTTTTCTGTATAGCCGAACCTCATCCACTGTTAATTGCGGGTCTGGCGCAGCGAGTTCTTGTAGGGAACGACGTTGTTGTTCTAAGACTTCGCACGCTAGTATTTTCTTCTTGTTTTCGGTTGCGATGTCTTTCTTTGCTCGCATTGACGCCTAGCGATTGAAAGCGTCTGCCCCTGCGTTGCCGGTGACACCAATATGCCCGTGCGTAATTCAAAGTGATGTTCTTGTCTTAATCGACCACCCAAGACGTTAAGGGCGATGCCGAGGATTATTCTGTGGAGGAAGAGTCGGCAGGCCACCTGGTAGTCCGTGAGGACTGTAGGCGGGTCTGCCTTCAGCCTCTCGTGTCTTTCTCGCCAGGGCTACTGCAGCCGCCTCCGCTGTGCTGCTACAGGCCGTGCGGACAGAAGCTGTTGTCAGGTTTCTTGGTCTCCAAGCAGCCACGATTACATGTCACCTAATGTCGCGTGCTGCGTCTGCGTATATTGTATCGGCGTTATTGTCGAATCGTTTATCTAATTGTTGGGCTCGGGCTTTACGCCGGAGTTCATGAAGTGTTTGGCGATTTTTGGGAAGATAGGGGAGATTTTGAGTTTTTCTCGAATCTTCCTTGGTATGTGTACCAGTTCGGTGCAGCAGTATTGTAGGTTTATCGGGTATCCCAGCTCCTCTGGGACCCTCCTGTCGGCCTGTGACATATTTAGGCGTCCTCGCTGTGTGTCCATTATGATTGCTCTATGTTCTTTAAAGGTATTGTACACCGCGAGAGCATCAAGTCTCTGTGGATTTGGAATCTCCATGGAAAATCTAGAAATAAATAATTTAGGGAGAAAGTATGCTCTTATTAGATTATAACATTTGTCTTGTTTCAACGCTTTTCATATTTCATCGTTGTCTAACGCCTACAACGTCGTCAAATAATGTAATTTCGTCGATTAATGGCAACGCAAATTGATAAAGCAGAAACTGGCCACACACTAGACATACCGAAGAACAAGCCTAATGGATTGAAGCATTAGGTAGTACTGGGGATGAAAAAATGGGACTAGCTGACTTAAATTACCTTAATTTTCAGATAAAGGACTGCTTGCTGGAGAAGGCGAACCAGTTTAAGGTAAGTTCATTTTCTCTTGCAAGCACACCTGTCCTGAGATGCTTGATAAATGAATTCGTTAGCTTTGAACGACCCTTACATTTGGCATTCCAACCTGTTAGGTCACGTTTACGAGCAAATGCATGATTTGAATAGACTATTGCGCGTAAAGCAATAGGAGGCGGTGAAGTTGGCTTCTCCCTAGAAATTATTGCAATGTGGAGAAGCCAGCTTGACAAAGTCGTCGCGAGCGCATAAAGCACGCACGCACGCTCTCGAAGAGCGTCAATGAAAGGAGCATGTCACCAGTAAATTGCACCAGCATTTCACCAGCATGTCACCGTCACTCGACTTAATTACGCCTGACGGCTGGATCAATGCATGCACTGCGTGAGAAACACAGGCCGCCTGAAACGTACGACATGCCGTTGAAGAGCTAACAAAACAGAGATCATGCGTTGTAGTGAAATGCGGAATAGAAGTGCTATTGCTTTTCCACATTCTCTCTATAAAATTTCCTTGGAAGAAATAGAGAAGCCGCAGTGATCCTGTAAGGAGGAACCAGAAAAAGATGACAAAACAAAAACATTTGTTTGCAACATGAAAGACTTCAACAGGGCGGGAGAAGCATGTTAACGATCGAAAGCGTCCGTCAAAGAAACAGCAGTTTAGAAGAATTCCAGACGACGCTGCTTTTTGTTAAAAAAATGCGATAGAAGCTTGGAATGTCACTTCTCCAATAAGCAATAAAACGACACACAGAGAGAAAGAGAGAAATGTCAGCCATTAAGATTTGAGAGTTCCAACTGTGTGAGAAGCAGATTCGGGTTCGTTCGAGCACAAGAGAATGCGTTGACACTGAATGTTTCAACGCAAGAACTGTAGTTTCACTACATTTTATTTCATTCTAAACGCAGGAATCCAGTGGAATGACTCCAGATGAAAAGAAGATGTTCGACGATGCTTCAGTGAGTTATCAGCCTGGATTATCACGTCAGCGCTTTCAAAGCTCATTCATAACATTTAGTGTGTTTCATTAATTATGCTAACGAAGATGAGAAATTTACATTTACTGGAAGTTTTCCGTGTATTTCGTTCTTCTCAGTAGCCCGCTTCCAGTCCCAGAGACACGCACCCGGAAACAGATGGCGTGACTGTCGAAAACCGAGCAGACAGTTAGTAAAGCACACCAAATATTTAGCAGTGACGAAAGTGATATCAAGCTGCAACGAAAGTAAATGAAAGAAACAGCGTCAGAAATTCAGATAGATGTTCATTTTGAGACCAAAAAGAGAAGAAAAATAATGAGGAAACAGGCGCCAATGACACTTTTGCCGTAAATGTGAGCATAATAAGGCTTCGTTAAACACTGTTACAAGAAAAGCAGGACCTACACCACAGCAAAAAAAAAAAAAAATGGCATGTTAATAGTCTTCGTCAGCACTTCATAGCAGAATATGCAGCAAAAATAATCTACAATGTGAGACTAACATTACCTCCGCGTTTTATTTACAAACTGTTTTGAAGAGAGACTCCCTTCATGCATAAAGATATATGCCCGATGACGTCGTTTTATTGTGATAGCAATTATATGGACACTCCAAGCGCATTTTTGCCGTCGTCGTCGTCGTCGCCGTGAGGCTCGGTATAAAGTCCAACGCCGATAAAATTCTCGCCGCTCGCCGTACGTTGTGTGCGGGAGTGAAAGCGTGCGAGGGTGAGCCGGCAACCGCAGCTTAATCTCGCGCACGCGTGAAAGGAAGGCGGCCGGAAACAGGCGCGGTATTAGTTTGCGGGCGAGGTACGGGGAGGAGGCGACGGAGACGGTGGGGTGGTGCGTTCTGCTCTTGCCGCTGCTGCTCACGGAGCTGCCGCGTGGGTGCCTTTCTTGAAAGCTATCTGCGATGTGGCTGAAGTGTGCGCCCACGCGGGCCTCATCTTCAAAGCGATCTGCGATGGGTACAAAGTGCATGCGCCGAGTGCCGGTAGCTTCTTATGCGCTGTGCTTTCGACGTTTAGTTCGCATTGACGCGAGAGCCAGCACGAAGGTCAATTTGCTCGCTGCCGCTGGCAGCGCTTTCTCACTCCAACGTTTTGACGAGTTTCCGCGGTCATCGAGCGATACGTGTTCATGCTTACCTTTGCGCGCGTGACACCGTGCTTGTTAGTTTAGTTAGTAAGAGAATATTTACAACTTTATACGACCGATAAACCTACTATCCTTACTTCGTATAGCTGTCTACTAATTTGCTATCGCAATCGATGCTTCACCTTTCGGACGAAACTGCGACTTTAAAACACCCTTGAGAAACTGCTGGAGGGACTACTTATACTGTGTTTAAGTGTCTTGGAAGAAGTATTTAACAAAGACAGCAGACTAGTGCTTTTTTTCGAGACTCACATCCCAATTTCCTGCGGAGTTGTTTCTTTTTAGCAGTTCTACAAAGAACTTCCGTTGCCTGTAAGCGAACCACACGTCTAATACGCTGTCCTCATAGGAATCACCACTTTGAAAATCCGTCCGCGAATTACACTTTTATATTTTAAATATATTACTTACAATGGCTGTTATTGAGAGACACACGTTTCTCTTCAGGTGCTGACTTACCAAAACCGTTCACGTCATTTTTCCTAAAGTTGATCTCGGTACCATATAAAGCTCTGCCAGTGCAGCGGGCTAAATTCTGCGCTGTTCATAAAACACATCTATAGCTCCCCAGAACAGCAACATAAGTAATTTATAGTAAAGGCCGTGATTAACCCACATATTTTGAACTTTCCGTACTCATCCGGCATCATATTCGACTCATATTAAGCAAAACTGCCTCACTTAGATCACCGAGGACACCGGGGACATGTAACGCGAATCTCGCATAACGAATGAAGATAGTGAAGATAAAAACAAAAAACGTCGGTTCAGTAACTACTTGCAGTCAATATTTACGCAAGAAACTGTAAAGTTACGTAACTTTCCGGTTCCCCCCCCCCCCTCACTCACACATACAAACTTACACCGAATGTGAACTCGGTGTCATGTACAGTTCTTTTAAGACTCTCAGAAACATTGCAGATAACAGCCGTTTGACACTCTTCAACGCTTGAATAAGCTGTTTTCTACAAAGGCTGTAACGAACCTGCGCAGACAGCACGCTTATCGTACACCACACACAACATACTTTCTACCTCAACCCACTCTAAACGTCCCTGGCATAGTTCACTAAGGAGGCGGGAGAAACCAGTTACACACGTCGTATGACTAATGAAAATTGGAAAAAAACCGAGAACTGAGTAATTATTTCCAAATGACATGACTAATCTACACGCTTGTAAATTCCGTTACGCCTCAGAAATAGCATGACCGTAAATTCCTCTGAATACTAAATTGCTGTCGATTTTGGTCCTCCCAGGGCAGGAGGGAAACTTCGTAAGCGTTTCATATATCGTAGGCCATAAACGAGGATCTAGAAATTTTGCATTACACGATTAAAAACCCACACAATTTATAATATAAGAGCGTATATCCCCCAATATTTGCCACAATTACTCAAAACATAAATTTCGTGGGTAATCTAATTACCTTGTTTGAATTATGTTCTCAGTATACCTTGAAAACAGTCATACAACGTTTTTGAGCACTTTTAGTCACACTAGCTAATAGCTTCGCTTGTAAAACTTCTAAGTGCGTCATATTAAACCGATTTAGCAGAAAGTATCTTCAATTCGCGTAGAAATTGCAGTGAAAGCGGAGCTTAGAGGAAGTAGGAGATTTCTTTTATGTTGTATGGAAAATGTTGCTAGATCCGGGGGGGGGGGGGGGGGAGGCATTGAAAGTAGGCTGGTGATGAAATTAGCAGCAAGTCGGTGGTAATCTTAAGCAATGTTATTTGGCAGTTTAGTAAGGAATTCCTGCATTGGAAAGGCACTGCTCCATTCCATGTGCATGCCATCACGCTACGGCTTACTCTTCGGACTTTTGCATCTCTTCTTTTGTTTTCCAGGCTTGCATCCAAAAGGTGGCTGAAGGCGTAGTTTAGTCTGACCAGAAACTGAGCAGAACTGCAGAAGTACAGCAGACCGTAATAGACCGGAGCGCTTCGACGCGCCTTTGCCACATGTCGAACAAAATAAAATTCGAAGAAAAAAACTATGAGCTGAAGCGCTCACTTCTTCCGCTCAATCCTTTGTTCACGCAAAACACACTTTGAAACATGTTCAACTGACACCCAAAACACCACCGACGTTCGCAGATGGAAGATTCCAGTGATTAGCCGTGGCAGAACGCGGAATGCCCCTGATGCCAACGTTACAAGGCGACTTGTTTTCAAGTCCCCTGGTCGTAACGAATGTCCCAGTGTGGTAAAAAGCCGGCCTTGTCGTAACGTTGACATCAGCGACGTTGCTTATTATGCTGTATACAGTACTACAGTACACAGTACTAACACTACGGTACTACAGTACTACAGTACTAATGTACAGTACTAGAAAACATGAAACTGGCCCAAGTTCTTACCAATTGAGGACTGCGGAAATGAGCGTTTTAGTGTTGAGGTTGTCGATCTATATAACAGCTCGAAAGGACACAAACGTTTGTTTCCCAGGCAGCACGCCAAGGCTGGCCCAAACGTGGGCATATCACTGCAAACACCGGCACATACATTGGCCCGCTACCGACCGCGTAAACCAACTCTACAATGAACTAATGCCGGCTTGCCATCAGTGCTCCTAGCGTGGATCGCGACTGGCAGCGCCAGTATGGGCGAGTAGCTGGCACGGCAGTGCTTAGCCATTTTAGTGGCCCACCTTGTCCACTGGCTGCGCCAGTATTAGCCAATACACAACTCCGCCGTTTTCAGCCAACTTAACGCCACGCCTTACCGACTGACGTGGCAGTATTGGCAGATTGAAAAAATATATTCGCGATGCGATTTTTTGCATGATTCAAGATTGTAGAAATGCGAGCTGAAATTTCGCATGGTAGCGGCGATCCCCCATGCAATGATCTACTAAACGTTTCCCAAACAACGATACTTAGTTTCTTTATTACAGCGGAGCTGTTGAAACGCTAGGTTCTGGCTGTTTGTGTGCGTAGGCCAAAAAGATGGTGGCCAGCCCAGAGCTCTCGGCCAGCCGATCCCGGTGATAAAAACGGTGATAAAAGCGTATCACCGGGTATGCCCCAGCTGCGTTTCATCAGAAGTGTTATAACGTATTGTGATAAAAAATATCGTAATAAGAAAATTAAAACCGGAGTACATACTTTTTTAGTATGGATTGCGGTTTGACGTCACGGGCTCTATAGGCAAGCCACATAACCTTATCTCAGTTCCCTTCCGCCCGTTCAATGGATAGGCCGCGGGCTGTGAGGACTGCGGAGGAACAGGGCGCCTAAGAACACCGTCGGGAGCAGAAGCGGGAATGTGCGTGCCACAGGCAACTAAAAAAAAAGAAGAAAGTTCATGACGTCTTGAGGTCCGGACAGGTCCTGTGTTCACAAATGCGAAAAATGCTAGGCTGTGCCTTATATACGTAATTGATGGCGCAAGGAACTGGTGTGTATGTCGGGTAGATTCCCACGTGTCCAACTAAGCGGCGTTATAGAGATAGCCGAAGGGGCAATGTCAAATATCCCTGGACACGTGGGGACTACAACACGCGTGATCGGATTTGACAGTGCATGTTAAGTATCTAACTATTTTTGAATTTTATGTGAAGTGTAGGGCAAAGGCGGCCCTCACATTTCAAATACAGTTTTTGGACAAGAAAAGTTGATGAAATGACTCTTTCAAGAGAAGATTATCAGGTACCTAAACGCTCGGTAATTGATTGATTGATTATTAGTTTATTATGGATTTTTTGTCTGTATATGTGCTTGTGGAATCAGTGCAAGCGAGTGTATCCTTGTATTTGTGCGGCCTAATGTCGTGCCAGTGGGATCGGCTGACCACGAGGTGATTGAGTCACATTAGGACACAGGCGTCGAGCTTGTGTCCGCCAGAAAGCGTAACGTTCTTGGCGACACCTCCTGCGTTGCTACTTTAGCGCTCTTATGAAGCATTATTTGCTAAATGCGGTTGAAGCCCCGATGGAAGAGCTTGTTCACTGGGCATTTACCCTTACAGAACACACCACGTCGGCATATTGGGCATGATACCTAGAACGCTGAGAAGGACACGGAGTCTATAGATTAAGCCCTGCCTGTTTTGCATATTCCGCATTATTCATGCTAGGCGTTCAGGTGCTTGTAGTTTTCGTTAATAATCAGCCGCTCGGAAATAAACGTACAAGAATTTTGTTGAAACCGACTCCGAACTGTACCTTTAAAGGTCACTCCGAAATTTGATTGTGGAATTACAAATATTATCCGAGAAGTAAACCGCAATTGATACTCTTTAGATACCAAGAAATTTTGAAAATATCTCACTTGTAGTGTGTCGAACAGCGCATCGATATTCACTCTTGACCGTGATGAATGCGGTGTTCACTGTTCGTCACAATGTTATCTTCGGAGAACACAAAACCCTTTTCTTTTTTGAGATAAAAATAAACAGGGGAGTTCTTGTCCCAGTTTGCTGGCGATGGCTACCCCTTTTCGCTTGATCGATAAGCTAGGCTAAAATATAAAGTAAACATAAATGCTTGCATTAGGTAATGCTTAAAAAAAGAAAGAAGGAAATGAAACGAAAAAAGAAACGTCTAATACACTAAGAGTGAAGGAACATTTTTTTATTTTTTATTTTTTTTTTTGCTACGACGCTCCCCCATTGAAGTGGTATGCGTATCCCGTTCTGGCCAAGTCTATAGAATCCTACCAGCCGTGGTAATGCCTCAAAATAAAATTCCTAATTACCATCAAGAACACGGTGACTAACAACGTTTCAGTAGTTTTGTATACTTCTATATAAGTCACTTCTGATAGCGCACGCGCTGGGAAATTGATCATTGTTCGTAAAGTGCGCTCAAAAGAGAAGAGTTGTAACACGGACAACTGAAAGTTTGTTTTCACACCACAGTATGTGACCATTAGTACGGGTTCTCATCTTTTATTCTTGACAGTTATAAAATCTGTTAACTGAGTGGGCGTTTTTTCGGGTACCTTGTACGTGAAATAGCTAGTTCACCGTTTTGATGCGAAAGTGTCAAACGGCTCATTGAGTGAAACAGCCGGCGGCGTCTGTACCAGCGAAACTTCCCATTGGGCGCGACGCCACGTCATCGGAGGATCCCTGCTGCGGAGGAGAGTGGGCGAAAGGGAACACTTGCCACCGCTGCGCTGCGTGAGGGGAGAGGGCATAGCCGCGACGCCACGTCACCCTCGCTCTCGGAAGCCTCTGTTATCCGCGCGTCCTTTAACCGCGCAAGCTCTCGCCTGCGTTTTAAATGCACCTCTGCAAGGCCAAATCAAAACAGGCTCGCTTACCCACGAGGAGTTCATAACTCGAAGGACCGCTCAGCGGTGCTCGATTGGACGTTAATGCTTTCGCATTCGCAACTCCGAAAAAGTGCTTAGGTGTGCTCGCACTTTTTTTTCGTACATAAAGTATTTTAGAGTTGAAGTGATGGCGCCAACATCGTCCATGTGCACTTTCGTTTACCTACTATCTCCTCCGAGATTTTCATCGCCCGTGGGAGCCCTTAAGATACCGCAGGCCGTGTCGTGAGCTACGCGTTTTGTGCTAGACACGCCAGGGAGCGCGCACAATACCGCCGGCGAATTAGGCGAGGTCTGAAGTGGCAAAGGGTAAAAGAGACATGTAAGGAGCGTTTATGGATTAGCGGCACACGGCAGGGCAAAACGACGTGGCTGGGAATAGCTTACCTATGGACAGGTAGTGATAGCAGAGAAAAAAAATAAGGAATTGGTTGATTTGATTAAAAGCTATATTAATGAGTTCAAGAAATTGGGCCAGGTGATATTCGTGGGAGATATGAACGTGCACATGGACGATTTAGACGGATATACTGATTACAACGGTTATCTAGTGCTGGATCTGTGTGATGAACAGAACCTCATAGTAGTTAACAGGGAGAATAAGTGCCAGGGACAGGTAACGTGGCAATGCGGAAACAGGCAGTCATGTATCGACTACGCCTGAGTCTCAGAAATGGTCTACGAACAACTAGACCAAATGGTAATAGATGAAAATGGAAAACATTGCCTGGGTAGCGATCATAGACGTTTAGCATTAAAGTTTGGGAGAGATACCAGAGCAGAACACGAACCAATAGCCTCAGAATTTTTAAAAATGAATAGCAAATAATAGAGATTGCAAAAAACACAGAGAAGAAAATTGAAGCTTTTCCTACAGCACTCTGCGAATATAAGGAACTGTTAGACATTATGCAGCCGGAAATAAGGCAGACACAGCAAAACAATTGTTGGATTGGAAAAAGGAAATCACGTAATTGGTGGAACAAGGAAATAAAGCAAGCTATATATAAGCGTAAACAGGCGTCTAGGAATAATATGGAAGCCAAAGAGTTGGAATTACACGAAGAAGAGATGCTCCTTAGATGGCACACATACCGATAAATGAAAAGGGTGGCTAGTGAACTCGTGCAAGAGAAAATTAAATGCGCAAGTGAACGTTGGGTGCATAACATTCACAAAAGAGACTAAGGCGCCCCAAAAAGATTCTGCAACCATTTAAAAGCACTCGGAGCTCAAACTAAAAACTCGCAAACGCTATAAGGGACGAAGACGGTCACATCTAGGAAGGAGACGATGCGCTGCGGTACATCAAAGACGTTATTAGGGATAACCTCGGCACGAGAAAAAGCGAGGTTCACACAACCGATCCAGCGACAGCAGAGAGGCCCGACAGATCAAAATTTAGCATAGAAAGCTTTTATTGGAAAAAGGCAGCCGAAAATGTCCCTAACAACATTGCAGCAGGACCCGATGAAATCCCAATACAGCTAATCAAAAACCTCGGCCCAAAAAGCAAGGCACTGCTGACTAATGCCATAGAGTAAGTAATGAGAGCGAAGAAAATTCCGGTTGGATGGCCCGAAAGCAAGATGAACCTCATCTACAAAGGCAAAGGAGACAAGGATAAGACGAGCTCGTACAGGTCAGTTACAGTAACGTCGGTGATATACAGGGTGTCCCAGCTATCACGCAGCACGATTAAAAAAAAAAAGATGAACGGGTTTACGCGAAGCAAACCTAGTGTGTATTGTTTCCAGTACAGTGGAGTTGCCGCCAGTATTTTTTTTCGTTACTGAGATTTAATTAGGTAATTGTAATTAATTATGTAACTCGAGAAGTACTGTCATAATTATCAAAGTGTCAATGAGAAAGTTGTAGAGCAACATGAAAAACTACCGATACAGCTTTCTGTTGCTCAATACGTGCTACATAAAAGTGTTTTTCCGAGCGTGAAAGAAGCCCGCAAATGCACGCAAGGTGCCTCGAGCGGCCAGTCGCGCGGCAATTCTGCGTGTATTCGCGGGCTTCCTTCACACTGGGAAGGTGAAAAAGGTAATGAAATGGTGAGAATTCCCCAAGGATTGAAGCTAGAATGTCCTCTGTCTCCATTGTTGTTCGCTATTTATGTTAAGGGTATAGAATGATGACTGGAAAACAGCGAATTAGGGTTTAATTTATCCTACATGCGTAATGGACAAATGGTGCAACAGAAGGTCCCTTGACTGATGTAAGCAGATGACATAGTGCTACCAGCGGACAATAAAAAAGATTTACAGATACTTGCGAATATCTGCGGCAACGCAGCGACAAATCTAGGCCTTAAGTTTAGCACAGAGAAATCAGAAATTATGATCTTTAATGAACAGTCGAGTAATTACGTGGTGTGAATTCAACAGCAAGTAATACCCATAGTCAAGCAATATAAGTACCTCGACGTATACATAAACGAAGGAAAGACTTACTCAATCAACCAAAAAGATAACCTGAAACTAAAGGGGAAGCGGAATGCAGCAATAATGAAACACAGAGCACTGTGGGGCCACAATAAGTATGAGGTGGTGCGTATAATCTGGAAAGGAGTAATGGTGCCAGCGCTAACATTCGCAAATGCCATTCTGCGCTTAAAATCAGATATCTTGTCGGGTTTGGAAGTTAACTAAAGATCAGTAGGCCGGTTGGCTTTGGGAGCCCACGGTCATACCACAAATGAGGCAGTGCAGGGTGACATCGGTTGGGCCTCTTTTGAAGTCAGAGAAGCACAGAGCAAAATTAGTTTTGAAGAAAGGCTCAGGTACATGGATGAAAATAAATGGGCGGCTAAAGTGCACAAGTATCTCTACATGAAAAGCGTGGACACAGAATGGAGGAAGAGGTCAAGGAAGTTGGCAACCAAGTACAGGATAATCGAAACTGTAAATAGATAACCCGGGGTCATCAGAAAGAAAGTGAGAGAAATAGAGACCGTGAATTGGATGCAAAGAATGGAAACGAAAAGGACAATGGAGATTTACAAGAATGAGAAGAAATTAGAAGGGAAAATCTCTACGATAACACAAAGGGCAGTACCTTGTTATTTGAGGCTCCAGCCGGTTGCCTAAGAACCAAAACATACCGGCGCAAATATTGGAACTATATGAGGCATGTGCATGCTGCAGTAAAGATCCGGAGACCACTCAGCCCATACTAATGGGGTGCGAAGGGATTCACCCAGCGAGAACCGTAGGTAACGTACAACTTCCAGAAGCGCTTAGGTTTAAAGTGTCAGGAAACATCAACCGATCAGCCGTAGAGATAAGCAAGAAACGATTAGAGTATTGGTGGAAAAAAAGCAGGGAAGAGATTGATACGACCTGATCTCTTAAAATCATAGGTAGCGGCACAAAGTAGATTCTGGAAAAAAAGAGATTAATGAGAGGTGTACAAAAATTTTAGATAATGAACATCTATAGTATACCTGATTAAATCAAGCAGGCTAGGTGACTATTTGTCACCACCACGTTTCAAAGGGGATGCCATTGAATCATCATCATCATCATCATCATCAACGGACGCCATCTACCGCGCATCACGTGGTGTGTGCAAGACGACTGTATGAATGTGACGTCTGTAATGCGACGTCTGAAATGCGACTTCTGAAATCATAATGTGCAGTGGCCTCCCGCACATTGTGGGGACCGCGTACCAATTTTGTCACTTGTGAAAATACCTAGCCCAAACCACAGCTAATGTTTAAACACTCACTCGTATCTGCCCTTCCTGTATTTATTATTATTATTATTATTATTATTATTATTATTATTATTATTATTATTATTATTATTATTATTATTATTAAATTGGTACCTCGGACGTACATTTCTGAGCCGCTAGTGGGTATTCTACCTTAACTTCCAACAGCAATTTATGCTCAACTGGAAACAAAAAAAGTGTGCATCAATCTCTTTTTCTGCCTTGTGGCACAGTTTTTTATACACTTTTCTTTTTGCCCTAATAGATATACTGCGTATCCGGTACAAAGAGTCAGCTAAGGTGATTCGGGCGGATATAATATTCCTTAACTCCACGTGATATATTGTCCACGCGGAGATACAACACGGGTTTTGAAGTCTAGATCGTCTCATAAATTAGACCAGTGCGTGGTTTGTACCGCGGAACACAAGTGGCAATACGCACACAATGCGACTCCTACGCTACTTTGCATGGCAACGTGCGGCAATACGCTAACTTCGTGGCCCTTCCCGGGATGATTCACCACGCCGTTTAGCAGGTGGTTTATAATTCCGAGCGCTGGCAGGGAAATAACGTCGGTGGTGATATCACCTCGTGTCGGTCCCGACTTCATGGCGTGGTAAATAACGTGCACCTTCATTGCTGAAAACGCGGCCGGATCTGGCGCAAGTTAACATATACCTTGACTTGGCAAACTGGATGTGGTAATTTTTCCTGCTGTTTGAAGTGATGGCGAATACGCATACATTTGAACTTCATGGCTCGAGGAAAAAACAGATGTATCGATTGTATAGGATTGTCGTACTCGTTGATTAACACAAGCAACTACCAACATCGATACTGCAGGCCGGCTGCACACAGGGCAACATGTCTTTATTTTATGTTTTTTTAATAGATTTTGTGTGTATGTATTACAGAAAATTCCACGAATGAAAAAAAAGTTACGTGCCCATAAATCCTGATTGGACAGACTGACCAAAAGAATCGAAGAGTGGCTATCATTAAAAAAGTCGCAGTTTCGTCCGAAAGGCGAAGCATCAATTGCGATAGCAAATTAGTAGAGAGCTATACAGAGTAAGGATAGTAGTTTTTATCGGCTGCATAAACTTGGATACGTTCGCTTACTAACTGAATTAGCAAGCATGCTGTCAGCGCTCATAAGCAAACATGAATATATCACGCTCGATAACCGCAGACAACCACTGTCAAAACGCTGGCGTGAGCAAGCGCAGCGCCAGCAGCGGGCGAAGGTTCGTGCGATCTATCGCTTCAACAAAATGAGCGACAAAAGCATAGCGCATACAAAGGTAGGAGCCGTGTTCAGATCGCTTTCAAGATACGGTGCGCATGACCGTCCGTCACCGTGCAAAGTACACGTACGAATTGCTCGCATCGCAAAAGCCGCACTCCCTCCTTCCCGTGCTGCCTTCCCGCCTTCCTCCTTTCGCGTGGGAGATTGACCCGCCAGTTCCCCTTGCGCCCGGTCGCAAGATACGCAGTTGGTGCCGCTGCTAAACGTCACCTCCACTCCCTCCTTCCCATCACCCCCAGCGGCCTTTCGCACGACGGAAGATGTCGCGTTTGCTCTCCGCCGTGCGTTCGCTCTCCGTGAAAGCGCGCGTCCCTCGCGCGTTTTCCCTCGCACATACAGCATACGGCGGGTGGCGGTGACTATCGATGACGGCGATGACGGAATCTCACGGCGACGACGACGACTACGACGGTGACGGCGATGGCAGAAATCCGCTTGGAATATTCATGTAATTGCTATCGCAATAAAAAGGAAAACAAACCAAAACAAACAAACACGATATGTTTCTTCCGGCCAAAGAATTCTGCTGAATAGTTGCGGTCTGACGTCGGGTTTATATCCCTCATTAGGCGTACGTTCCATGTGGAGTTAGTATATTTTGGGGGACTAATCATAAAAGGGACAAGAAAGGACAGGTTTAGCCCTAAACAACGGTGAACTTTCCGAACCAACTTGCTCAAAAAGATGCCTCTCCATCCCTGCTCTGCGAAAGTGTATGTCCAGCGACGCTGTGGAAAACCGCCACTACTACTGTTGAGGGGCGTATTCGTAAATACGAAATCATTACATGGAGCGAAAATCCGACGTTTTAACATACGATGGTACCAAAACTCAGGTGACGAAGTGGTGACGTCACGTTTGAGACGACGTCGAAACGTGAATACGTCATCACCTTAAACGTCCCGTGATGAAGTAAAAAATTATGGGGTTTTACGTGCCATAACCACGATCTGATTATGAGGCACGCTGTAGTGGGGGGTCTCCGGAAATTTGGACGACCTGAGGTTCTTTAACCTGCTTCTAAATCTAAGTACACGGGTGTCGCTGATGACATCGTCACGTCAAACGTTACGTTACGTGGTAACGGCATCATCAAGTGATGGTGTCACCTGATGACGTCATGTTTGAAGCGGTGGCGAACACGCATACATTTAAACTTCATGGCTCGAGGAAAAAACAGATGTATCGATTGTATAGGATTGTCGTACTCGTTGATTAACACAAGCAACTACCAACATCGATACTGCAGGCCGGCTGCACACAGGGCAACATGTCTTTATTTTATGTTTTTTAATAGATTTTGTGTGTATGCATTACAGAAAATTCCACGAATGAAAAAAAAGTTCAAACAGAGCAGCAAACAATGCGCTTCCCGCTTCTTTGCACAGTCTCCAGGATGGGCCTACTTTCTTGTGTGAGCATGTGCACCCGGACACGAAAAATCCCGACAAACTAGAGGCTAACAGCTTCGCTTGCAAAGCACGAGTTTATTCATTCCGTGCTATGAATGCAGATTACCGTACTTAGCCCACGTGTGACACGAGACAATTATGGCACATTTGACTGGCTCCCACAATGGTGCGCTGGAGTCAAAAGTTCACCTTCAGAATTCTTCCCGATCTTGGTCGCACTCCCAGCAAGGAGGTGAAAGCGCCGGAGCTGGAGCACGGAACCCATAACAGAAAGAACGTTTGCTCCGGGTGCTCCCATACCCAGAAATCTTGGACATTGCCCCGTCAGCATTCGGCGAAACTTCACGGCAATGCACCAACGTAACTGAATTGGCACAGTTTTTAAGAAACTGTATTTCGAAATATCGGCCGAGTTTTTTCGAGTTCCAACCTACATTTCCGAGAGGGAACTTCTTTCTAACAACTTATGCTTTTACGTCACTTAGTCGTAGCATGTGTGCTGTGTTAAAGCATTGTTTTAGTCAAGGATGAGCAGTGAAGTCGCACAACAGAAGCAAATCGTTTTGCACCCTCCAGGCTGAGGGCACATTGGCTTGAAGAGGACGCGCCAAATTTGAACCGTAAAGTGATTTATTGGAGCTGGCGTAGGAACGGCAATGTCGAAGCCAGTGTCGTTCACTCTGTATGTACGTGCAGGTTCTTGAGCGCCAGCAGGGAGAGGGTGAACTACAGGAACAAATGTTTCACATTTCAAGGCTCTTGAAGGCGTAGCTGACGCGGAAAAAGAACGCATATGATGTCAACCTCACGTCGCCCAACCTTTCAGGATGTCGCCATTGTGATCAGTTGCCTGGCCTCTGTCCCCGTGAGCTTGGTTCTATTGCGGCGCACATTGGCACGTACGCACGAAACACACTCGACTCAGACCTGACCCCCCCCCCCCCCCCCCCCCTTCGACTCACGCACCCACACAGGTACGTAAACAGACACATACACGCCTGTAAGCTCACAGACGATCACCCATGTTCGCACACATTCAAACGTGCGCACACATGCACGCAAAAAATTGTACGCATGCACATACGCATCTACACGAGACACATACGATGCACCCACAAAGCACGCGTGCACGCAAATCCAAGCAAGCAGGAACATTCAAGCCGTCACAAACGCGTGCGCACCTGCGTCCATACGCATATCGCCCTTGCTCTCTCCCTCCTACATACCTCTCAAAAGCTGCGGGCGCAAGTGAACATAATGACACTCGTTCTGGCCTAACCATTGCAACGCCAGCTATAATAAATCAGTTTACGGATAAAATTGGCACGTCTTCTTCAAGTTAATGCGCTCTCTGCGCGTAAGGTGGAAAGCTATTTCCTCCTGTCATCCCTAAATCACTGGCTTTCTAATTCACGTGCTACTTCGGGAATAGTACATCCTATGCGAGTCAGCTAGCCTCCGCCTTCGCTAAGCCATATAGCTCTGTCAATCAGCTGTCATTTGTCGCCGCCCACGCACCAATTTATTTAGTCGCCCAGTCAGCAGCTTATCTAAGAGAAGAGCAACCGCTTCCCAGAAGAAATCATAAAAACAAAAACAAAAATGGAGGAAATGATGAAACTAAGAACTCAGTCTTGTGACAGAACAATCTTTGTGGTATTGAGAGCGAGCCTTCCAGAACATTGTGTTTGATTTTTGGGGGAGCGAACGCACGTGAATCAGCGGCCTTGCACCTGCGTCACATTAGTGCAAGTGGTAACGCCCACCAGACCACGCAGGTGGAAGCTAATTACGCGCTATTTCGTTAACTGGCTAGAAGAGTCCGCTTCGCGGAAAGCACACCATCGTTGCTTCTCAACATCCATAGTCGCTGCTAGCGAAGTTGGTCAGTGGGCTCTTGGGCTGTTCTGCGGAGAAACACTCTCCTTCGCCCAAAGGAACATGAAGCACCAAGTTGTGGCAGTCTTTCTGGTACTCTGCTTCACCTCTGCCGTGGTGAACGCGAATGGTGAGTACAGAATGGTGAGAAACACAAAAATACAACGCAATATTTGAACTAAGGGACGTCAAGCTTTGTTTTGTTAGCGAGATAGTAGCGGAAAAATACGAGCAAAGCCTCGAATGGTGAGTACAGCTTCGCTCATTTACGTATATTAGGGTTGGGTACAACATCGTGCACATTCCGTTGTATTTTGCTACTTAACACGTGTACTCTGCATTACGCCGTCGAGATATTCGTGCAAGTGAAAACATAACAAAAAAGTATAACGAAAAATATAAAATACACATGTTCAAGTCTACCCTAAAACTAATATAAAGGAATGATTTCGTGTCTCACCCCCAGGGACAGATTGATTGACGGAGTTTTTTTTTTTTCTCGCGCCTGCTACTTGTCAAAGTTAATTTTTAAGCAGATGGGAACAAGGCATATCCAAAGTCTTACGAAACTCTAAGTAGAGTTAGAAATGAGCAAGCAGCGTGCTTCGTGGCAGCATGAAAGTAAGGTCAGCATTGAAGTCGCAATTGCTCCTCGTACTATAGTCGGTGACAACTGAAGAACTACAGATATGCTCGACCCACAAGAACGCTGTACACCTGCGCTTCCCGTCTGAAAGAGGGCCGAACCAGCTGGAGGCCACGCGCAGCTTAGTGACATTGCTCGTGTAATGTAAAGGCTGGGTAATTAGACAATAAAGCTCGTTGTTTCAAGCTAAGAAAATAACTATGGCTAGCACGGATATTAGGATCGCCCATAAATTTGCCCTTGACATTCAAGATTTATCCTGAAACCAATGAGATAACGAGATATCTGCACAAAAAGAAAACACCTGTTTTATATACCCAATGCCGCTTGATGTTAGGTATGTTAGCTTGAAAAAGGCAATAAAAAGCAGGAAATGAGCAATAAAAATTCGTTGCGTGTAATTCGCATATTATTGTGAGTGGACCCCAGCTGGCTAGGTTCTCTTAAGATTTTAAGGGCTGGAGCACTGCATTTTTGTAGGTGGAGCATGCTTTTTTATTCTTCCTTTGTCACCGACTATGAGTTTACATACATGAGCATGTACGGCGTACAAGCCACGGCAAAGAAAAAAAAAAAGAACTTAACCTTGCAATCGGTCGCGCTACGCTTGAAACAGCGAAGCTGGGCGATCGTAGCCCAGCATTTTCCGGAAGTGTGCGCGAACTTTTCATCTTATTACTCATGACGATGATAATTTCTTTTCGCGCGTCTCGGACTTACAGCCGTCACTGCGCGTTGCATAGCGCAGCTTGCAACACCGACACCGCGTTGCAATGCCAACACCGCGTTCCACCACGTTGCAATGTCGACAACGCGTTCCAGCAGACCCGCTCCGTGAATGCGTCTCTCTCTCTCTCTCGCTCTCATTTTCTTTATCTCTCTCCCGAGCATAGCGCGCAAAACCTCTTCTCCTCACAGAGCACGACTGCGTGCGAACGCTCCAGCTGTGGACGAAGACGGCGACGCTCGAACGCAATCATATGGTTTGCACTTCACTTTAATTTTGTCTTTAATTTATGAATATGCCCTCTCAAAATTTCTCTTGGCATTGAGTTGACTATTGCTTTGCGTTAAATGCTTGCCTTTACCCACATTTGGTATTTTGTTTGACGCACATTTCAAATAATCTAATGTGGCGAATCCCCACTGTCGGTACGAGCCATGTTTTGAGGCAACAACAACAACGACAACAACAAAACATAAATGCATGTCCTGCAAGCGTGGTTGTATAGCGGTTATGAAGCTCGCATTGTAACTGTGGGCCCGCGGGTTCGCATCCCGCCTCGGCATTAAAGTTTATTTTCTTTTGCTTCTTTCTTCATTGCTGCTGATGATAACTTCTTGGTGGGCACCACAAATTCCGGCTGCCTTAAACAGCTTTGCTGGCAAAAAAAAGAAAGGGGAAAAGAAACACAAAGATCCAACGCAATATTTGAACTATGTGACATCAAGTTTTGTTGTGTTAGCGAGATAGTAGCGGATCATACGAGCAAAGAAAGCCTCGCCACCAGTAGCTGTAGGCGATGCATATTGCTTGTCGAGTGAATAATTCTGATGAGAGGTTTATGCACATAAAAGTGCCCGAGAGGTATTCAAATACATGTGAGGGTTCCATACCTCTTGTATCAGAGTGGCACATACCGATTCTGTGAGATCGGCCAAGAATCGAGACATACCCGGTTATTGTCGTGCCGTGTAATACCAGTAGGCGGCAGAGGAGGACATCAAAACAGCATTAAAAGAAGCCGCGCATTTTTCAAACAGCGTTTTTACATTTCGCAAGTCACACGCAAAATCAATGAATGCCTAGCATCTGCCGAACATAATTGACTGAAAGTGTTGCGTTCACTGTCAGCGGTTGCACGACCACCAGTTGGGCGGCGGTTCTAAGTTTGGAAAATACAGACAATCGTTCTTCTACACATTACGAGAACCAAACGACCGCCCTTTATTTAGAGACAAAATTAAAAAAAAAAAACATAACACGCCGTTCTTTGGCAGTCAAGGCGCTAAAACGTCTTTTAGCCTCAACGGGCTTGTGCAATCGTGTTTGACCACGTCGCCCTTTCGTTCTGCGTGTGCGTATTCAGAAAACCCTCTCGCTCCCTCTCGAAGTGTACTTTTCCGGTTAACCTTCTTGCCTTCCTCTGTGCATCTTCTTTCCCTGTCTCGAATGCAGCTGCAGTGGACGCGGTCATCGAGCAACTGAAGGACTTTGTGCGACACTTTGAAAAGGACCAGGACAAGGCCCAGGAGACGCTGAGCAAGATCGACAGAGCGAGAGAGTGTCTCTCAGCCGCTAAAGACATCAACCCTGACATCATCAATCGAGTCAGTACACTGGTACCTCGGCCGGTGGCCATGCCAACAATTCTAACTAGCCGTGATGTTTTTTTACTGCTACACGCTTTAGCTGAGCCTTCGCCGTGAACCATGTGGCTAGCGCAATGGCGAACTTGGACACACTTCAAAAAATGCTATTCACTAGTCTCCTATAAAGACTTCACATGCATGCGGGCCCCATAAAGGCTTTCCTCAATCAGGGCGCATTGTAGCGAGTATTACATGAGTTAAGCACAAGCAATGAGTCCCCTGTTTCGAAAAATTTCAGCAAGTAGTTTCTCCATGTGGAGTAGGAAGCTATAGAGTAAGCTCAGTCTTCATCTATCTATCTATCTATCTATCTATCTATCTATCTATCTATCTATCTATCTATCTATCTATCTATCTATCTATCTATCTATCTATCTATCTATCTATCTATCTATCTATCTATCTATCTATCTATCTATCTATCTATCTATCCATCTATCTATCTATCTATCTATCTATCTACTAGATAACATGTGTCTATGCACTCACTACCCACTCCTATGTTGCTGCCTGAAGTGATTTCCTGATCATTGGCGTCGTTTACGTCCAGGTTGCCAACGGCGTCATTCAGACACTCATGGAGTGCGGTGGCAAACATATCAGCAGCGAGGACCCTCAGGAAAGGAAAACTGTGGTGAGTACGAGTTGAGAAACAGATTTTTTTTAACCTCACAGAAGTGTTCGTCGTCAGAAACGACTAACTTGTGAGAAAGTACACATCTTACATCTTATTTGTAATGCTGATCTATTATTTAGTTTGCGCCCTTGGAACCGTCATTTCTAACCTGCTGTAAGAACTATCATTAAACCAGATGTTGAGCTGGCTTTCTATATTAAGCTCTTGTTTCTTCTATTTAACTCAGCCACTGTCTGAGTAACGTACAAAGAACTCCAATCCACTGAGAACGTGCGGGGTGTGGACACGAAGTCTCGAAAAATCCGCCGTGGTTGCTTACTGGCTATGGTGTTGGGCTGCTAAGCTTGAGTTCGCGGGATTTAAGTCGGGCTGCGGCGGCCGCAGTTCGATGGGGACGAAATGCGAAAACACCCGTGTACTCAGATTTAGGCGCACATTAAAGAACCCCAGGTGGTCTAAATTATTCTGGGGTCCACCGCTACGGCGTGCTCATAATCATATTGTGGTTTTTCAAGTAAATCCCCATAATATATAAGAAGTCTAGAAAAGCTTACCGGTAACATTTACTGAACGTGACACCAGTAACTTTGAGTCGACCATATAACTAATTTTTCGGATTGATAAAGTGGTGGCCGAAGTGTTGAAATTTGATCTGCTCGATATGAATTAATTGTAGGTAAACAAGGCAAGCAACCAAGACATACACGGGAGAGATGGGGCAAGAAAAGGCGCTGACGTTCGGGTAATTTAACTGGCAGATGCACATATAAGCAGGATGTCGCCGTTATCACACAAAAACAATCGAAACATCAAGCGAAAAACGAAAACTCGCGTCTTATCCATCTGAGCCACCTCCTTAGGTTAGAACATGATCCAAGCCTAGATGACGCACCCATCGCCCACTTTGATAACATGAGAACCTATAAATGGAATCCAGGGTTTGATGGAATCCCGTCTGATCGGGAAGAGGCATGTTGAAAAAAAGAACACCGACAAAGACAGACAGACAGACAGACAGACAGACAGACAGACAAGACAAGACAAGACAGACAGACAGACAGACAGACAGACAGACAGACAGACAGACAGACAGACAGACAGACAGACAGACAGACAGACAGACAGACAGACAGACAGACAGACAGACAGACAGACAGACAAGACAGACAAGACAGACAAGACAAGACAAGACAAGACAGACAGACAGACAGACAGACAGACAGACAGACAGACAGACAGACAGACAGACAGACAGACAGACAGACAGACAGACAGACAGACAGACAGACAAGACAAGACAAGACAAGACAAGACAGACAGACAGACAGACAGACAGACAGACAGACAGACAGACAGACAGAGAGACAGACAGACAGACAGACAGACAGACAGATAGACAGACAGACAGACAGACAGACAGACAGACAGACAGACAGACAGACAGACAGACAGACAGACAGACAGACAGACAGACAGACAGACAGACAGACAGACAGACAGACAGACAGACAGACAGACAGACAGACAAAACTTTACAAAGAACCGACCAAGAAAAAAAATTACAGTGACGTTTCACTTCGTGAACGCAGCTTACGCGCATGCGCATGGACGCCGCGAACATGCACAGCGAGCACCACGGCGTCGAAGCACAAACGGACAGGGCGCGAACGTGGCGATTCTCTTCTCCAACTGCAGGTGCCTTCCTCCTCCGGCACTCCCTTCCCTCGCGCCTTCAACATGATGTCGCCGATTTCACAGATGGGCCAGCTACGCTTGCGCGTAAAAAAAAGAAAAAAAACATCTTGTGAAAACCTTAAAAAAAAAAACGGCGTGGGAGCCTTGTTTACAATCGATGACACCATCAATTTCTTGATTATCTAATTTTGGGATAGCTGAGTAATCTAGTGAGAATAGTGAGAATAAGCACGCTCTCACTAGATCACAAAACTTGCCCTGTTTTCATTTCTTTTCGGATGTTTAATTAATGCCTAACGCATGCAGCGTCGTCAAATAACGTTATTTCTTCGATCAATGGCCACGCAAAGTGATAACGCACCAATTGACCACACAGTATGTTCGCCAAAGAACAACCCTATGGATTGAAGCATTAGGTAGTACAGGGGAAAAAAGGGTCTAGCTGATTTGAATTACTCAATTTTTCAGATAAAGAACTGCTTGCTGGAGAAGGCGAACAAATTTGAGGTAAGTTCATTTCGTAAAAGAATGAATAGTTGGGCGAGTTGGTACGGTAACATATTCTTGGTTTAAGCGCGAAAGAAACATGGATGGTGGAAGAAGACAGGACAAGCGCTAACTCACAACTAAACGTTTACTGGAAAGAACAAGATATATAAGTGGTTGCAAAAACCGTAGCAAATTACATGGTCCCACTGCTTCTCATCTAGCCTCGCACTGTTTTACGTACGGTTGTGCGCCATTGTTTGAGGACACAAAAGTCCATTCTAGACACAAATGTCAAACTACAGGCGAAATAATTGAGGCATTTAACATAAAAAGACTAGGAGAAACTTGTGTTAGCCAGCCATCCATATTATTGTCAGAAGGTGGATTTCAATATTGGCTTCAGCCCGTGCGGCAGTGCGAAGTAGTGCTTTTTCTTGTTTGAATTTTCCGGCTTCACTATTTTCTGACTTGTTTTATCTGTTCACTGTTATCCTTTAGACCATGTGATGTTTCTATGCTACGGTTCTTGCAATCACTTTTATGTCTTCTTCCACCGTCCATGTTTCTTTCGCGCTTAAGCCAAGAATAAGTTCATTTTCTCTTACGAGCACACCTGTCACCGAGATGCTTGATAAACGAATTCGCGAATTTCGAACTTGCAATATGATTAGCTCACTAACCTTATACCTGCGCAAAGAGACTACAAGAAGCGTAGCCACTATGCTGTTTATTGTTATGTTTTCTTTACAATAGAAGTCGGTCTCGACATTATGATCAAGCGGCCGACGTCACTAACGGACCAGTGGGCTCGTTCTGTTTAACGGAAAGCTACAATTCCAAGTCTTACGCAGCTACAGGTTGTGAAGCGAAACTTTCTTTATGAAGCCTCGCGCAGTTTCCTAACCGTGGCTGCTGAGTGCTGATGTTGTTTTGCCAAAAATGGCTGCGGCTTAGCTCAGCTAACCCTGGATATGCAAAGCGAAAGCTTGGTGTAGCCTGGTTAGGTCTTGGTTTCACTTGGTTAATCTTTTATTTAGCTGTAATTATTATACATAGGTATAATATATTCATCGTAAAGCCAGGTATAAATTATAAGCCGACAAGTCCAAGCGTTTTCCGATCCGAACGGCTCGCTCTTCCTCAGTCTCCGACTCTAGCTTCATGCGCTTGGCATTCTGGACCCTGTCCAGTGAAGCAGCTCGCCGGGCGATATCTGCGGGGTGGTCATACGCCGCTTGCCGAGGACGGCTCAAAGCCTCCCGCTCCTGCGAAACGCTCAGAGAAGACGGCCCGGCCTCGTTCTCATCCATGGCCAAGCTCGCACTGACTAGGCGAGCGCGGCGCTCCACTTAGCCAGGCGCTCGGCGAGTCACGTGGTCAGGCGGCGACCCAGCTGCGGAGAGCGCATGCGCCAAGCTGGCGGCGGCGGCTAGCGCACGCGGCGGCGGCGGAACTCGGCGCGACGGGTTTCGTGATGCGTTGCCAAGGCTATGGCGCAGCTGTGGTCAAATGAAGCTCAAATTGCTGGCGGGGGCGAAGCTCGGCTCGACAAGGTTAGTAAAGCTTTCGCTTTAATACCTCATAGTTAGACAAAAATTATTTAGGTGTCCGATGGATCGGGCCTCGGTCCACGAGCACAGCACCCCGATGCTTTAACCACTACAGACACTAGGCCGCAATCGCGCGTATTCTTCTATCGTGCGAATATCAATAAGTTTTTCGTGATGATCATCACGTGTGTCTCGTGGGATGGCACGGATGCGCATGCGCACCTGCCCGCGCGCCATGTTTGTTTACGCCACAGCCGCTGGGATGAGATGACCAAATGCATAGCGATTCGTTAACCGATTCGCGAAAGCTTCTATAGATTCAAAGATGCGCGTTTGATCTGCGTTAGCATAAGCTATCTTGCAGCCGGAAAGACCTTACAGAACGTCCAACTTGGAACACGCGTGTCGACGTCTGCGAAGGTCTCATGGCGGCTTGCGCGTCCTTATATGCATTCGCTTACGACGGCGCGAACAGTTGACACTCTAACGCGTTAGGTCACGTTTACATGGAAATGATTTCGGTGAACAGGCCATCGCGCGTAAAGCAGTAGAAGCCGGTGAAGTTGGCTTCTCCCCACAAAGGAATGCAATGTGGTGAAGCCTGTTTGGCAACGTCGTCACGAGCGCATCAAGCATGCACGCACGCCCTTGAAGAGCGTCGAAAGGAGCTTGTGATCAGCCAAGTATATTCGATTTAATTACGCGTGACGGCTGGATCAATGCATGCACTGCACAAGAAACGTACTATATGCCGTTGAAGAGCTAACAAAGCAGGGCACGGGCATTGTCGTGAGATACGGGATGGAAGTTCTATTGATTTTCCGATCTCTTTTATAAAATTCCGTGAACGTAATACAGAAGCCTCGGGGATTCTGTAAGAAGAAACCAGAAAAATATTAGAAAACAAGAGAATTAGTTTGAAGCATGAAGGCCTTCAATAGGACGGGATTAGCATATTAATGACCGAAAGCGTCCGACAAAGAAACAGCAGTTTAGAAGAATACCATAGGAAGCTGCTTTAGGTGAAGACCAAGAATGTGATAAAAGCTTGGCACGTCACTTTCTGTAGCAATAACATTATTATCTGAGAATCTCTCCTAATTCAATTAGTAGGTAGTAAATCTAGTGACTACAAAGTGCATGGTTTGTTTAAACAATAAAACGACAGCGAGAGAGATAAGCCATTCAGCTTAGAGAGTTCTTACTGCGTAAGAAACAGGCTCCGTGTTCGTTCCAGCCGAGGAGAGTGCATTGACGCTGAATGCCTGAACAGAAGAATTGCAGTTTTGAATTCCTGAACCGAAGAATTGCAGTTTAACCGCATTTCAGCTGATTCTCAACGCAGGAATCCAGTGGAATGACTCCAGAAGACAGCAAGATGTTCAACGATGCTTTGGTGAGTGACCTGCCTGAATCATCACGTCAGCACTTTCAAAGCCCAAGCATTACAATTGGTGTGCTTCATTATGCTAACGAAGATGAGCAGTTTATAATTATTGAACGTTTCTTCCTGTATTTCGCTCTTCCCAGTAGTGCGCTTCCCACCCCAGAGACATGCGCCCGGAAGAAGATGGCCTGATTGTCAAAACCCAAGCAGAAAATAATAATGGCGCACCAAATGTTTAGTGGTGACGAAAGCTATTTCTAGCTGCAACGAAAGTAAATGAAAGAACAACGCCAGCCATTCAGATAGATGTTAATTTCGGGACACAAAAAAATTAAGTTTTTTCGATGTGTGTAGGAATAGTATTTTGGAAAGCAGTGCTTTGAGAAAGTAGGAGACTTTCTGATAATGTATGGGAAATGTTACTAGATCGGGGATTTGGGGAGGGGGGTTGGCAAATTAAGATAGGACGCTGATAAAGTTAGCAGGAAGTCGGTAGGAACCCTAAGGAATGTTAAGAGGCATTTTAGTAACGAATTCGTTCATTCGAAACGCACTGCTCCATTTAGTGTGCATGCCGTCAGGCTACGACATACTCATGCATATCTCCTTTGCATATCATGCATATCTCATGCATATCTCTCATGAATATCTACTTTGCACATCTCCTTTTGTTTTCCAGGCTTGCATCCAAAAGGTAGCTGAAGATTAGTTTAGTCGGAACCGAAAGTGAGCAGAGCTGAAGAACTGCAGGAGACCGTAGTAGACCGGAGCGCCTCGAGGAACCTTTTCCACGTGTCGAACAAAATAAACTTCTCAGAAAAAGACAATAAATTGAAGTGTTCCCTTTTTGCGCATGATGCTTTGTCCACGTAAAACACACTTTGAAACACATTTAGCCTACATCCAAATCAAAAGAGAGGTTATCAGAAAGAAGTTTGAAGTGATTAAGAGTGGTAGAATAAGGAATGTCACTGATAGATCTGCACGGGCCGGTTTTTCAGGCCCCGGGCCGGCCCGAGCCCAAAAGTACCATGCGTTGGCACGCCCGGGCCCGGCCCAGAGATAATAAACCTGGCCCGGACCTAGCGCAGACCCGAACGATTCCTGCCCGGCCCGACCCGATCCGGCACGGCCCGGTTCTGTTCAACCCATTAGCCATTGAGTCTATACGAAGCTAGGTCAAATTCTCGGTTATTGTGAAGATACTGTCATGTGATCAACGGGCGTCGGGCGTCTTCAAGCTGCATCAAACCTGATAGCTATTTGCCCTGCGTCCCATATTGCTGGCTACTTTAACGGTGAGAGAAATAAACATTTCATTTCATTTCATTGCTAGCCGACCCCGCACAGATTACTATGCGAATATTTGATATGAAGACATACATATACAATGAACAGTATGGAAAAAAGGGATGGAGCGGGCTGGCAACAGCCACCGGGAGTTGCACAACGCCTCCTTACATTTGGGTAGGAAAATATAGAAAAGTGCATCTGTTGGTCACCATGCTAATGCTTTAAAGTGTGGTATGAACGGTCGTACTACATTTTCTAAATAGTTGTGCGCGAATAGACTATAAGCAAGGCGTAGGTGACTTAAATGCGCTGGTATATTGGCTTTCAGGAATAGCATGATACACAGAAACTTGAAGTTCTTAACGCGATAACGTTAAGGGCCCCGTGTCACAGAAAATCCGGCGCCGGTGTGCGATGTCGGCGTCGGTGGCGGAGAAAATCATCCCGAACCAGCCCAACCACGCAGGACCTACACAAGGTGCAAGGTTTTGGTGAACAAAAATTCAATTTCTCCCACTGAGATCCGTCAGAAAAACAGTAAAGTACGACTTAACCACAACCTGCAGACATGGCGGCGTCGGAATGTAATTTGAACGTACGAGAAAACATTATTATGTTACGAGGAAACACAAAGACAAACCCCTCTTCCAGCATTTCTACCAGTCCTACAGCCGCGCGCTCGGGTAGTTTCACTAGCGAAAATGATATCCAGATATAGCTCGCATCCTCGGCAGGTCAAATTGGGACTTCGCCTGCCTGATGCGTTTTGGACGCGCGCGCGCGTTGGGGCAATAGCAAACAATTAATGAAATGATGAAAAGGTGCTTATAATACATAATAATAAATAAATAATAGAAAGAATCACCAATTTATTAAACATAATTTATTAAAAATTTATTATTCATATTAAACACACACTAGAGGCTAACAGCTTCGCTTGCAAAGCACGAGTTTATTCATTCCGTGCTATGAATGCAGATTACCGTACTTAGCCTACGTGTGACACGAGAAAATTATGCCACATTTGACTGGCTCCCACGGCGTTGCGAGAATGGTGCGCTATGAAAGCCGCTTAAGAAAGCGTGCTGGAGTCGAAAGTTCACCTTCAGAATTCCTCGCGATTTTGGTCGCACTCCCAGCTGGGAGGTGAAAGCGCCGGAGCTGGAGCACGGAACCCGTAACAGAAAACAAGTTTGCTCCGGGTGCTCCCATACCCAGAAATCTTGGACATTGCCCCGTCAGCATTCGGCGAAACTTCACGGCAATGCACCAACGTAACTGAATTGGCGCAGTTTTTAAGAAACTGTATTTCGAAATACCGGCCGAGTTTCATCAAGTTCCTAACTACATTTCACCCGCCGTGGTTGCTCAGTGGGTGTGGTGTCGGGCTGCTGAGCACGAGGTCGCGGGATCGAATCCCGGCCACGGCGGCCGCATTTCTATGGGGGCGAAATGCGAAAACACCCATGTACTTAGATTTAGGTGCAACTGAATTGGCACAGTTTTTAAGAAACTGTATTTCGAAGTACCGGCCGAGTTTTAAGTTCCAACCTACATTTCCGAGTGGGAACTTCCTTCTATCAACTTATGCATTTA
Organism: Dermacentor silvarum; assembly: GCF_013339745.2. Taxonomy (NCBI): domain Eukaryota; kingdom Metazoa; phylum Arthropoda; class Arachnida; order Ixodida; family Ixodidae; genus Dermacentor; species Dermacentor silvarum. The sequence continues at coordinate 39,024,949 of NC_051163.1, forward strand.
CGTCACTTCGTCGTAACATGTGTGCTGTGTTAAAGCGTTGTTTAAGTTAAGGATGACCGGTGCAGTCACACGACAGGAGCTAATCGTTTTGCACCCTTCGGGCAGAAGGCACATTGCCTTGATGAAGACGTGCCAAACTTGAACCGTAAAGCCATTTATTGGAGCTGGCGTGGGAACGGCAATGTCGGAGCCAGTGTCGTTCACTCTGTATGTACGCGCAGGTTCATGAGCACCAGCAGGGAGGGGGTGAACTACACGAACAAATGTTTCTCATTTGAAGGCTCTTGGAAGCGTAGCTGACACGGAAAAAGAACGCATATGATGTCGACCTCACGGCACCCAGCCTTTTAGGATGTTGCCATTGTGATCAGTTGCCTGGCCTCTGTCCCCGCGAGCTAGGTTCTTTACGGTGCACATTGGCACGTACGCACGAAACACACCCACTCAGACCCGACCTCCCCCTCCCTCCATTCACACGCCCACACAAGTACACAGACAGGTACACAATTGCACGCACGCATGTATGCTCACACACGATCACCCCTGTTCGTTCACACTCATGCACGCAAAAATTGTACGCATGCAAATACGCATCGACACGCACGCACACACGCACACCGACACACATGAGATGCACCCACAAAACATGCGTGCACTCAGATGCAAGCACGCAGCAACACCCAAGCCGTCACAAACGCGCGTGCAGCTGCGTCCATGCGCATATCACCCTTCCTCCCTCCCTCCTACATACCTTTCAAAAGCTGCGCGCGCAAGCAAACATAATGACACTGGTTCTGACGTGACCGTTGCAACGCCAACTGTAATAAATCAGTTTACGGATAAAACTGGCGCGTCTTCTTAAAGTTAATGTGGTCTCTGCTCGGAAGGTGGAAAGCCATTTCCTCCTGTCATCTATAAATCATTCGCTTTCTAATTCACGAGCTCCTTCGGGAATCGTACATCCTATGCGAGTCAGCTAGCCTCCGCCTTTGCTAAGCCATATAGCTCTGTTATGCAGCTGTCGTTCGTCTCCGCCCATGCACCAATTTATTCAGTCGCCCTGTCGGCAGCTTATGTAAGAGAAGAGCAACTGCTTCACAGAAGGAAATCCTAAAAACAAAAAATAGAGGAAATGATGAAACCGAGAACTCAGTCTTGTGACAGAACAATCTTTATGGTATTGAGAGCGAGCCTTCCAGATCTTCGCGCTTGATTTTTTTTTTTTTTTTTTGAGCGAACGCACGTGAATCAGCGGCTTTGCAGATGCGTCATATAAGTAGAAGTGGTAACACACACCAGACCACGCAGGTGGAAGCAAAATCCCGCACTAGTGCGTTAACTCGCTGGAAGAGTTCGCTTCGCGGAACGCACACCATTGTAGCTCCTCAACATCCATAGTCGCTGCTAGCGAAGCTGCGCAGTGGGCTCTTGCGTTGTTCTGCAGATAACACTCTCCTTCGCCGAAAAGATCATGAAGCACCAAGTTGTGGCTGTCTTTCTGATACTCTGCTTCACCTCTGCCGCGGTGAACGCGAATGGTGAGTACAGCATTGCTCGTTTACGGATATTACGGTTAGGTACAACATCGCGCATATTTCGTTCTATTTTGCAACTTATCACGTGCACTCTGCATTGCGCCGTCGAGATATTCGTGCAAGTGAAAATACAACAAAAAGTGAAGCGAAAAATATAAAATATAGCTGTAATCTCGAATGGCTACGACAAGGTTCCTACAAATGTTCAAGTCTATCCTGAACCGAAATATTGTTACGGGCTTATTTACAGTTAGAACGTTGTAGCTCAGTGGCCAGGGTAACACCATCTACCGAGCTCCGAGACACTTCAACCTCCTCTTCACCAACCAACGTCAGTTTGTCCACAGCGGTAGAAAATCGTACGTGACATTAACCCCCGGCGGCAGAAGCATCGTCTCGATGCTTCTTAGGGTGTCGAACCAGTGTGCGAGTTATAGAGCTTTAGTCGCGAAACATGCAAGTTATCAGTTTGTGTGTGTGTGTGTGTGTGTGGGGGGGGGGGGGGGGTAGAAGACTTCAAAGTCACATTAGATATCTCATATGTGAGGCTGGTGATTTGGCGACGAACTCGGTATGGTCCGTCGTATCGCGGCAGCAGTTTTTCGCAAAGTCTGACGTGACGGGAGGGTAACCAAAGCAGGACATGGGACCCAGGGCTGAAATGAGCATCCCGACGACGACTGTCGTAACAGTGCTTCTGGATAGTCTGAGATGCCAGAAGATGGTCACGGGCAATACGACGTGCTGTGGCCGCGCGAACAACGGCGTCGTGAGCATAGAACATGGTAGTGTTGGCCTCAGAAGGGAGCAGCGAGTCAAGAGGCAGGAGTGGGTCACGGCCATATAGTAGATAGAACGGGGAATAACCAGTAATATCGTGACACGACAAATTGTATGCAAACGTCACGAAAGATAAGGTGCAGTCCCAATCCCGGTGATCATCAGACACGTACATGGAGAGCATGTCCGTGAGCGTACGGTTGAGACGCTCGGGAAGTCCGTTTGTCCGTGGGTGGTAAGCCGTCGTGAACTTGTGGGACGTTGAGCAAGAGCGAAGAAGATTGTCGACAACCTTAGAAAGAAAACAGCGGCCTCTATCAGTGAGTAGCTGACGTGGGGCACCATGATGTAGGATCACTTTATGGAGGAGAAAATCAGCCACATCAGTTGCGCAGCTCGTAGGGAGGGACCGCGTTATGGCATAACGCGTGGTATAGTCCGTCGCAATGGCCACCCACTTGTTGCCCGAGGATGAGGTTGGAAATGGGCCAAGGAGGTCCTGGTCGACGCGGAAAAATGGTTCGGGTGTTGCATGTAACCCCCCCCCCCCCCCCCCCTCACGCGTCCAGCCTCACCAGTCCAACGTGTTCCTTCCGTGCTCTGTTCACATTGTCATTACAATTCAGGAAGTGGCTTGAGGTCGAATATTTCTGATTAATAAAAACACTCTATTCAGCGTTTTACTCAAAGTAATTTAAGAGTGAATGAATAAATACAAGACAGTGATAAACTTTGTCATCATCCTTGGTGTCATTATATTATTATAATTATTAAGCATTTCATTTGCTCTTGCATTCCGCTGGCTAAAGCAAAAATGAAAAGTGATTGCTCCCCCCCCCCCAACCACACTACAAAAATTGAACTAGTTTAACTAGTTAAATAAATGAATTGGAGGACGTGTATCCCAGTAGCGCATCCAGAGATCCTGGGTGCGCTACTGGGATACAGATCCTGTGTGCGCTACTGGGATACACGTCCTTTTTGGTAATCTTATTGAGGTGACGGTAATCGATACAAAATCTCTAGGTATTGTCCTTTTTTTAACCAAAACGACAGGTGAAGCCCACGGACTGCAGGAAGGCTCGATAATATCTTTGGAGAGCATTTTGTCCACCTCCGTTTGGATGACCTGGCGTTCAGCCGCTGACACACGGTAGAGCCTCCGATGTATAGGAGGAGCGTCACCACTGAGGATGGGATGGGTGACGACACGGGTGCGACCTAGCGGGCGATTTCCAAAATCAAAGATGTGTTCATAGGACATCAGAATGCGGCGAAGGGCATCGGCGTAAGCAGGTCGTAGGTCAGTAGCTATCATTGGCGTAAACTTGTCATTGCGTGAAGTAGGAGGGTCGGAAGCTGCAGCAGTGTCGAACCGTGGTTCGGGCGTAAGAGCAGCTACTCCACAGTCTTCCAAGGGGGACAGCACAGCGAGAGATACACCCTCAGGAAGCACTTGCAGACACGAACCAAAGTTCAGAAGGGGAAGCCACGCTCGCTTGTTGACAAGAGTTACAATTGAGCTTGGTATTGCTATTTGACATGCCAGGAGGACGTCGCAAAGTGGGGACACCACGTAAGGACTATCTCGAACTGGTGGAGAAGGTGACATGAGGACGTAGGTGGCAGCATCAGGTTGCAGTCGAACAAATTCAGTAGAACGAAGTCGGGACTTATGGTCATCGGTCGGGTCGACAAAGTAATGGGGCAGTTTTAGGCGAAGGGTGCCGGTAGCACACTGAATAAGTGCTGATTGAGCAGTCAGGAAGTCGGTTCCAAGAATCACTCCGTGGGGACACTGGGCCGGTACAGTGAACAGGACTAACACGGGACGGCCGGCAATGGTAGCACGGGAGGCGCACATTGCCATGACGGCTGTTGTACTGCCAATAGTTACTCGGACGGCAGGCGACTCGGCAGGTGTCAGGACTTTACGGAGACGGCTACGAAGATCTGATCACATAACCGACACATGCGCGCCAGTATCGATGAGGGCTTGAATGGGTACATCATCAACAAAAATTTCGACAAGGTTTGGTCGAGCAGCATGGGTCAGCAGAGGCATTGCAGTCCAGTCGTCAACGAAGCCTCACCTCCGGGGTCTGCATTGTTTAGTTTCCCGAGAAGCGGCCCGCGTAGGACGGGGACGAGGGACGTTGAGGTGTAGGCGAACGCGACTGACGGCGTTGCGGCGAGGGCGAGCGGCTAGTGGTGTTTCCCCGAGAGGAAAGGTCGGCATGGTATGGTTCAGAAAGGGGCGACAGAGACCGAGAGTCTCGGTCGAAGCGGCGATCAGCATATGGTCGAGGCGAGGAGTACCAGCGGCTACTACGGCAGTGGCGGGAGATGTGACCGACCCTGGAGCAAGCAAAGCAAATTGGCCTGTCATCCGGTGTTCGCCACTCAGAGGGGTTCCGATATCGATTCGGGAACGACTGGCGAGGTGCAGCAGAGGCAACGACAGGAGCGGTAGGGGTGGGACGTGGGCGGATGGCAGGCTAGATGTCCATGTTTGCAATTTCTTGGCGGACAACAGCTTAAATGAGCGAGATGGTGATGTCGTGCGTATGGGGACAGTGATAACTTGGAGCCATAGCATCAAGCTCGCGACGGATTACCTGTGTGAAGCTTGGCGTGGTAGGCGGATGTGATGCCGGAAGGTTGTTGCAGGAGGAAGTGGCAGCCGTATTCGGAAGTCGGTCGAAGCGTTCTCCGATGTGTTTGCTCTTCGCTGGCTCAAAATTCCGGCATTCCTTTATGATGGACTCAACCGTTAAGCAGTTCCTGCAAAACAGGAGGTTGAACGCATCGTCCGCGATGTCCTTCAAGATGTGTCCAACCCTATCGGCCTCCGGCATGTCCGCGTCCGCTTTACGGCAAAGGGCCAGAACGTCTTGAATATACGCGACGTACGATTCGATTGGTATCTGGGCACGAGATGCTAGCCCTTGCTTGGCCTCCATTTGACGTCTCAGAGGTCTTCCGAAAATATCGCGTAGCTTTTCCTTGAAGGAGTCCCAGCTTGTAATATCGGTTTCATGCGTCTCGCACCATGCCTTCACGGTTCCTCCCAAGTAAAAGATCACGTTGGCCAGCAAGTGTGGCATTCCACTTGTTGTGCTTACCGACGCACTCATACGACGTCAGTCAGTCTTCGACGTCGACCTTGCCAGTGCCAGTGAAGATTCCCGGGTGACGTAGCTGGGTTAGTACCACTTCCTCTGGAGTCTGAGCGGCGGAGGCAGTGTCAGTAGTCATAACAGCGAAACCGATGCGACGCCCGCTGCGAAGATCCAGGACCGGCTTGTGGTGAGGTTAACCCGCACCTCCACCAAAATGTTACGGGGAGAAAATATATGTATTTAAAATATATACAGTTAGAAGGTTGTAGCTCAGTGGCCAGGGTAACACCATCTACCGAGCTCCGAGACACTTCAACCTCCGCTTAACCAACCAACGTCATTTTGTCTACAGCGGTACAAACTCGTACGTGACAATAGTGTGTTTTAGCTGAGCGCTTGCTGGCCGCTCCGCTCAGACCCGGCATATGCTAGCAAATTCCACACAACCGCTTAGCGGGAACGCTAGTGCGCTTGCTCACAACGCTCATACCGTGAGCGGAACGAAGATCGCATCCCTCGCTCCGCTACAAAGCCGACTGAGCGGGGCGTGACAGCGTGTCTACTTGGCCTCTTCGCCGTTTTGCAGCCGAGTTGATAGCGCGTCGGTCGCGTCTCGGCAAGACGCGCTTATCAAATGCGAAATCTACGCAGTTCCCAGCAGTATCTCAGAGCGTGAAATCTGAGCGTAGGCGGCGCTCTGCTAAAACTGTCTAATATAAAGGAACGATTTTGCGTCTCAACCCCAGGGACTCATTGATTGATGGAGTTTTTAACGCGATAGCGTCAAGGACCCCGTGTCGCAGAAAATCCGGCGTCGCTTTTATCAGAGTGGTACATACCGATTCTGTGAGATCGGCCAAGAATCGACACATACCGAGTTAGTACGTATGCTCAGTGACTCAAGTTGTCGTGTAATACCAGTGGGCGGAAGAGGAGAACAATGTTTCGGTCAAAACAGCATTAAAAGAAGCCGCACATTTCTCAAACAGCGTTTTTACATTTCGCGAGACACACGCAAAACCAATGCATGCCTAGCATCTGCTGAACATTATTGGCTGAAAGTGTTGCGTTCACTGTCAGCGGTTTTACGACTGTTCTAAGGTTGTAAAATACAGACAATTGTTGTTCTGCATATTATACGAGAACCAAACGACCACCCTTTATTTAGAGACAACATTAAAAGAAAACAGCACGCCGTTCCTTGGCAAACAAGGCGCTAAAACGTCTTTTAGCCTCAACGGGCTTTTGCAATCGCGTTTAACCACGTCACCCTTTCATTTTGCGTGAGCGTATTCAGAAAACCCTCTCGTTCGCTCTCGAAGTGTACTTTTCCGGTTAACCTTCTTGCCTTACCTCTGTGCACCTTCTTTCCCTGCCTCGAATATAGCTGCAGTGGACGCCGTCATCGAAGAACTGAAGGACTTTGTGCGACACTTTGAGAAGGACCAAGCCAAGGTCCAGGAGGCTCTGAGCAAGATCGACAGAGCGAGCGAGTGTCTCTCAGCCGCGAAGGACATCAACCCTGACATCATCAATCAAGTCAGTACACTGGTACCTCGGCCAGTGGCCATGCCAGCCATTCTAACTAGCCGCGATATTTCTTACTGCTGCACGCTTTAAATGATTCTTCGCCGTAAACCACATTGCTAGTGCAATAGGGAACGCGGAAACACTTCGAAAATGCTATTCACTAGTCTCTTATAAAGACTTTTCGAGCACGTGGGCCCCATAAAGACTTTTCTCAGTCAGGAGGCATTGTAGCGAGTATTATATAAGTGCAGCACAAGCAAGGAGTCCTCTGTTTCGAAACTTTTCAGCAAGTATTTTCTCCATGCGGAGTAGGAGGCTATAGAGAACACTCAGTCTTCATCTATCTATCTATCTATCTATCTATCTATCTATCTATCTATCTATCTATCTATCTATCTATCTATCTATCTATCTATCTATCTATCTATCTATCTATCTATCTATCTATCTATCTATCTATCTATCTATCTATCTATCTATCTATCTATCTATCTATCTACTAGATAACATGCTTCTATACACTCAATACCCTCTCCTATGTTGCTGCGTGAAGTGATTTGCTGATCATTTAGCGACATACTCAAATGGCGTCGTTTACGTCCAGCTTGCCAAGGGTGTCATTCAGACACTCATGGAGTGCGGTGGCAAATATATCAGCATCGAGGACCCTCAGGAAAGGGCTACTGCGGTGAGTACGAGCTGAGAAACAGATTTTTTTAAAACCTCACAGAAGTGTTCGTAGTCAGAAATGACTAACTTGTGAGAAAGCACACATCTTACATCTTATCTGTAATGCTGATCTATCATTTCGTTTGCGACCTTGGAACCGTTATTTTTAACCTGCTGGAAGCACTATCATTAAACGACATCTTGAGACTGGCTTTCTATATTTAGCTCTTGTTTCTTCTATTTAACTCAGCCACTGTCTGAGTAACCTACAAAGAAGTCCAATCCACTGAGAACATGCGGGATGTGGACGCAAAGTCTAGAAAAACCCGCCATGGTTGCTTACTGGCTATGGTGCTGGGCTGCTAAGGTCGAGTTCGCGGGATCCAATTCCGGCCACAGCGGCCGCATTTCGATGGGGACGAAATGTGAGAACACCCATGTACTTAGATTTAGGTGCACATTAAACAACACCAGGTGGCCCAAATAATCAGGTCGTGCTTTTGGAACCTAAAACCCCATAATATATGAGACGTCTAGAAAAGCTTTCCGGGCACATTTACAGAGCGTGACACAAGTAACTCTGAGTCAACCATGCAACAAATTTTGCGGATTGGTAAAGTGGTGGCAGAAGTGTTGAACGTTGACCTAGTCGATGTGAATTCATTGTAGCTAAACAAGACAAGGAAACAAGACATACACGTGAAAGGTGGGACAAGGCGCTGACGTTCAGTTAATTTAACCGGCACATCCACGTGTAAGCAGTATATCACCGTTACCACACGAAAACATAAGAAACATCAAGCGAAAAACGAGATCTAGTGCCTCATACAGCTAAGCCCTCTCCTTAGGTTAGAACATGATCGAAGCCTAGATGAGGTACTGATCGCCCGCTTTCATAATATAAGCTTTAAATGAAACCCAGGGTTTCACGGAATCCCGTCTGGTCGGGAAGAGGCATGTTGAGAAAAAAGAAAACGCCGACCAAGGTGAAAAAAAGTTACAGTGACGTTTCACTTTGTGAACTCGGGTTACGCGCAGGCGTATGGACGACGCGAACATGCACAGCGAGCACCACGGCGTGGAAGCACAAACGGGAAGGGCTCGAACGCAGTCGCTACATTGATCTCGATGGTGCGACACCTGGTGTGCGACAGGGAAAACGCAAATTGCTACACATGCAAAGAGGAGACGATGCGAACATCCACAGTGAGCACCGCGGTGTCGAAGCACAAACGGGAAGGGCGCAAACGCGGCGATTCTCTCCTCCACCTCCAGGCGCCTTCCTCCTCCGGCACTCGCTTCCCTCGCGGCTTCAAACATATCTCGCTGATTTCATAGATAGGCCAGCTACGCCTACGCGTAAATAAAAAGAAACATTTTGTGAAAACCCATAAGACGATTTAAATCGGCTTCCACAAGGCAGCCTTTTTCACAATCGATGATCTCATCAGTTTTGTTATTAACTAATTTAAGGATAATTTAGTAATTTAGTGAGAAGAGTGAGAATAAGCATGCTCTCACTAGATTACAACACCTTTCTTGTTTTCATTTTTTCTGACGTTTTATTATTGCCTAACGCATGCAGCGTCGTCACATAACGTTATTTCTTCGATCAATGGCCACGCAAAGTGAAAAAGCAACAATTGACCGCAAAGTATGTTCGCCAAAGAACAAGCTTAATGGATTGAATCATTAGGTAGTACTGGGGAAAAGAGTTTAGCTGATTTGAATTATTCTAATTTTCAGACAAAGAACTGCTTGCTGGATAAGGCGAACAACTTTAAGGTAAGTTCATTGTCTCTTACAAGCACACCTGTCAAGAGATGCTTGATAAACGATTTCTCGAATTTCGAACTTGCAGTACGATTAGCTAAGTAACCTTACCTGCGCAAAGGGACTGCAAGAAACGTAATCGCTGTACTGTTTATCATTATGTTTTCTTAGCAATAAAAGTCCTTCTCGACATTATGATCAAGCGTCCGACGTCAATAACGAACCAGAAAAGCTAGAATTGCAAGTCTTACGCAGCTACAGGTTTTGAAGCGAAACTTCCTTTATGAAGCCTCGCGCAGTTTCCTAACCATGGCTGCTGGGTGCTGATGTTGTTTTGCCAAAAAATGACTGCGGCTTAGCTCAGCTAACCCTGGATATGCAAAGCGAAAGCTTGGTTTAGCCTGGTTAACTCTTGGTTTCAGTTGGTTAACCTTTGATCTAGCTGCAGTTATTATACTTAGGTATACCTTCATCGTTAAGCCAGATATAAACTATAAGCCGTCAAGTCCAAGCGTTTTGCGATCCGAACGGCTCGCTCTTCCTGAGTCTCCGACGCTAGCTTCACGCGCTTGGCATTCTGGACCCTCTCCAGTGGAGCAGCTCGCCGGGCGATATCCGCGGGGTGGTCAGACGCCACTTGCCAACCACGGCAGACGCCACTTGCCTGAGCGTTTCGCGAGAGCCTCCCGCTCTCGCGAAACGCTCAGTGAAGATGGCCCTGGCCTCGCTCTCATCCATGGCCAAGCTCGCACTGACTAGGCGAGTGCGGCGCTCCGTCTTAGCCAGGCGTGCGGTGAGTCACGTGGTCAGGCGGCGACCCAGCTGCGGAGAGCGCATGCGCCAAGCAGGCGGCGGCGGCTAGCGCACGTGGCGGCGGCGGAACTCGGCACGACGAGTCACGTGATGCGTTGCCAAGGCTATGGCGCAGCTGCGGTCAAATGAAGGTCAAATTGGTGGCGACGGCGAAGCTCGGCTCGACTAGGTTAGTAAAGCTTTCGCTTTAATATCTCTTACTTAGACAAAAATTATTTACGTGCCCGATGGATCGGACCTCGGTCCACCACCACAGCACCCCGATGCTCTAACCACTACAGACAGACACGAGGCCGCAATCGCGCGTATTCTTCGATCGCGCGAAAACCAACTAGCTTTTTGCGATGATCGCCGCATGTGTCTTGCGGGGTGGCACGAACGCGCAAGCGCACCTGCCCGCGCGCCATGTTTGTTTACATTAAAGACGCAGAGATGAAACGGGCAAATGCATAGCATTTGCTTAACCGATTCGCGAATGCTTCTGCTTTACATAGATTCAAAGATGCGCGTTTGATCTGCGTTTGCATAAGCTATCTTGCAGCCGTAAAGACCTTACAGAACGTCCAACTTGGAACACGCGTGTCGACGTCTGCGAAGGTCTCGTGGCGGCTGGCGCGCCTTATATGCATTCGCTTACGACGGCGCGAACAGTTGGCACTCTAACGCGTTAGGTCACGTTTACGTGGAAATGATTTCGGTGAACAGGCCATCGCGCGCAAAGCAGTAGAAGCCGGTGAAGTTGGCTTCTCCCCACAAATGAATGCAATGTGGTGAAGCCTGTTTGGCAACGTCGTCGCGAGCGCATCAAGCACGCACGCACGCTCTTGAAGAGTGTCGGAAGGTGCTTGTGACCAGTAAAGTATATTCGATTGAATTACACTTGACGGCTGGGTCAGTGCATGCACTGCGCAAGACACGTACTATATCCCGTTGAAGAGCTAACAAAGCAGTGCATGTGCATTGTCGTGAAATATGGGTCGGAAGTTGTATTGATTTTCCGAATTTTTAAAAATAAAATTCAGTGAAAGAAATACAGAAGCCTCAGGGATTCTGTAAGAATCAACCAGAAAAATATTAGAAAACAAGAGAATTAGTTTCAAGCATGAAGGCCTTCAATAGGACGGGATTACGATATTAATGATCGAAAGCTTCCGACAAAGAAACAGCAGTTTAGAAGAATACCACACGACGCTGCCTTAGGTCAAGACGAAGAATGTGATAAAAGCTTGGCACGTCGCTTTCTGTAGCAATAACAGTAATTAGTACGTAGTAAATCTAATGACTGCAAAGTACATGGTTCGTTTAAACAATAAAACGACGGAGAGAGAGAGAGAGAGAGATAAGCCATTCAGCTTAGAGAGTTCTTACTGCGTAAGAAACATATTCCGTGTTCGTTCCAGCCAAAGAGAGTGCGTTGACGTTCAATGCCTCAGCGGAAAAATTGCAGTTAACCCCATTTCATCTCATTCTAAACGCAGGAATCCAGTGGAATGACTCCAGAAGAAATCAAGATGTTCGACGATGCTTTAGTGAGTTACCTGCCTGAATCATCACGTCAGCACTTTGAATGCTCACGCATTACAATTGATGTGCTTCATTATGCTATCGAAGATGAGCAGTTTATAATTATTGACACTTCTTTCCTGTATTTCGCTCTTCCCAGCAGTGCGCTCACCACCCCAAACACATGCGCTCGGAAGCAGATGACGTGATTGTCAAAACCGAAGCAGACAATTAGAAAGGCGCACCAAATCTTTAGTGGTGACGAAAGCAATTTCTAGCTGCAACGAAAGTAAATGAAAAAAAAAAAAAACGTCAGACATTGAGATAGATCTCCATTTCGGGACGCAAAAAAAGGAAAAGTTTCGATGTGTGTAGAAATAGTAGCGAAAGCAGTGCTTTGAGAAAGTAGAATTCTTTATAATGTATAGGAAATGTTACTAGATCGGGGGGGGGGGGGGGGGGCAAATTAAGATAGGGCGCTGTGAAAGTTAGCAGGAAGTCGGTAGGAACTCTAAGCAACGTTAAGAGGCACGTTAGTAAGGAATTCCTGCATTCGGAAACGCACTGCTCCATTTAGTGTGCATGCCGTCAGGCTACGACATACTCATGCATATCTCCTTTGCATATCATGCATATCTCATGCATATCTCTCCTGCTTATCTACTTTGCATATCTACTTTTCTTTTCCAGACTTGCATCCAAAAGGTAGCTGAAGAGTAGTTTAGTTGGAACCGAAACTGAAAAGAGCTGAAGAACTGCAGGAGACCGTAGTAGACCGAAGCGCCTCGACGCACCTTTTCCACGTGTCGAACAAAATAAACTTCGCAGAAAAAGACAATAAATTGAAGCGTTCCCTTCTTCCGCACGATGATTTTTCCCCGCAAAACACACTTTGAAACACATTGAGTAGCCTACATCCAAACCAAAAGAGAGGTTAGCAGAAACAAGCTTCAAGTGTTTAAGGGTGGTAGAACCAGGAATGCCACTGATAGATCACTACACAGGCCGGTTTTTCTGGCCCGGGCCCGAGCCCGAAAATACCATGTGTTGGCACGCCCGGCCCGGCCGGGAGATAATAAACCTGGCCCGGACCCAGCCCAGACCCGAAATATTCCTGCCCGGACTGACCCGACCCGGCACGGCCCGGCTCTGTTCGACCCATTAGCCATTGAGTCTATACGAAGCTAGGTCTAATTCTCTGTTATTGTGAAGAAACCCTCATGTGATCAACAGGCGCCGGGCGTCTTCAAGCTGCATCAAACCAGCTGTTTTCCCTGCGTCCCATATTGGTGGCAACTTTAACGGTGAGAGAAATAAACATTTCATTTAATTTCATTGCTAGCCGACCCCGCACAGATTATTATTCGAATATTTGGTATGAATACATACATGTACAATGAACAGTTAGGAAAAAAGGGAGGGATCAGGCAACGCCTCCTTTCATTTAGGGAGGAAGATATAGAAACGTGCATCCATTGGTCACCATTCTAATGGTTTGAAGTGTAGTATGAAGCGCCGTACTACATTTTCTAAATCGTTGTGCGCCAATATACTAAAAGGAAGGCGTAGGAGATTTAAGTGCGCTGGTCTGTTGGCTTTCAGTAATACCATGATACACGGCCACTTGAAGCTTTTTATTAAAATAGCAATTATACAAGGTGTTTCATAGAACACTTTCAAAAATTCTTAAAGGTTGCCTCTGGGAGAAAGCACAATTCTAGTTAATGCGCTGGTCTACTCGACGAGGTGGACATTACTTGCACAAGAAATTGAAATGCATAACGGAATAATTATCAAAAAGTAACTAATTAAGTTTTTAAACTAATTACCTGATAGCCCATATTGCTATTTACAAATTGTAGCCGTGGAGTTCGCAAGGCGAATCCACTTGCAACGAATTCTCGGGTTGACACCAGTTTCGAGATATCAATTCCCGAACTTTGCGGAGGAATGCAATGGCGTTCCAGTTAGTTTCTTAACAAAACGTCGTTTTATGCATTGAAGCGCAAAAGTAAATGGAACGCCAATGCATTTCTCCGCAAAGTTCGGGAATTAATATCTCGAAACTTGTGTCATCCTGAGAATTCGTTCCCCGTGGACCCGCCTTGCGAACTCCACGGCTACAATTTGTAAATTGAAATATGGGCCATTAGGTAATTAGTTAAAAACAGAATTATTACATTTTTGTTAATTAGTCGATTATGCATTTCATTTTTGGGGGGCAAGTAATGTCCGCCTCTTCCAGTAGACCAGCTCATTAACTAGAATTGGGCTATCTACTACAGGTAACCTTAAATAAATTTTGAAAGTGTTCGCTGAAACACCCTGTATAGGACACTCCAAGCGCATTTCTGCCGTCGGCGTGGTCGTGGTCGTGGACGTCGCTTTGAGGTTCCGTATAAAGTCCGAACACGGAAACATCGTCAACGCGCATCGTGCGCTGTATGTGCGAGTGAAAGCTTGCGAGGGTCAATAGACTTTCCCACAAACCGACAGACACCACTGACCTAAAATTTACATAGGGCTGCAGTTTTTATATTGTTCAGTTTTATGGAGTTGCAAATAGCATTTCCGGGCCTAAGCCGGGACCGACTGAGGCCCGGGCTCGGGTCCTCCTAGGCCAGAGCCGGGCCCGACACGCGGGCCGGGGCTTTTGGTCAAGCCTGGGGCCGTTCAGTTCTCTGGACCCCGATGCCAACAATACAACAAGGGGACTTGTTCTCGTAGCGTTGGCTTCAGCAACATTCCTTATTATGCTGACAGAAATATAGAGTACTATAATACCTAAAACTAACACAAGTGCTTACCGGATGAGAACCACGGAAGTGAGTGTTTCAGTGCTAGGTCGTTGATCTGTATGAACGCTTGAAACGACACAAACGTGTTCCTCCAGGCAGCACACCAAGGCAAACAGCTGCACAAACATTGACCCGATACCGATAGCGTTAACCTCCTCTACAATGGCCTAACGATGTCTTGCCAGCAGTATGCTCCTAGCGTGGCTCACGAATGGCAGCGCCAGTATTGGCAAGTAGATGGCACTGCAGTGCTCAGCCAGTCTAGCGCCCCACCTCGTCCTCTGGCAGCGCCAATAGATAACTGCACAATTTCTAGCTAACTTACTATCACGCCTTATCGACTGGCTTGGCCATATTGGCACATTGTAAAATACATTGGCGATGTCATTAAATTTTCGTACGATTCAAGATTGCACAAATGCGAGCGGAAACTTTGCATGGTGGTACGATGCCACATGCAATAATCCACTAAAAGTCACCAATTAAAGCTGCATAGCGCCTTTATTTGTCTTAAAACGTATCGATGCAGCTGGTTGCTCCGTTTCCAATTCCGGTAGGACACCTATCAAGATATGTTTGTGACGACAAAGGATGTTGGAGGCTGGCCTGGCAGACGAAGCACTTGGAAGAGGCTGAAAAGGATAAGCGACATCGGCGTAAAACCTCCTCCCACCACTATAGCGTGGCCGAGGGCGCCTGGCAATAGAGAAACATATAGGCAAAGAGAGGACACTCCCGTAGAGCCCTGCGGCCGAGCTACTACACTGCCGCCAGTGCCCTGAACGGCTCGTCAGACCGCTAATTTTGTATTCCGAGACTTTGTACGCGTGGTTTAGCTCTGTTTTAGTTTTGGTTTAGATAACAATGCATTCGATTCTGGTATACCTTTGACTGTTAAAATGCTCTACTACGTCGTCTATAGTGGAGCGCCAGTGCTTTAATATTTCATTTTCAAGCATGCCGTACAGTCGCGAGCAAAAGTTTGAAGGCCACGGCATCACCAAAAAAATTTAAATATATTCCAGCGCAGCTCCACGGCCTCCAATTGGCTTAATGCGTTGTATTGGTCAAACACGTTCACATAGGCGTGCGCTCTTGATTTCAGCCGGAATTCCCAAGCTGCGAAGAAAGAAAAATAAAATCGTGGCACCTTTGGTCCACAAACTTTTGCTCGCGACTGTACATACAGCGGTAATAGGCTCGCGTTTCGCAACCTTCTTACTGGAAAAACCGCGATGCTTCTCGAAGAACCTAAGAAAGACTGAATTAGCTCGTGCTGATTGGAAAAATAACGCGATCAGAGCTGTTTTCATTGCAATTTTTGCCGTTCTTGAGCCTCTTTTCTCAGTTTAACACAACAGGAAGCAGTGGTCGCATACAATAAAGTTCAGTTTTTCTTGTTTACATTGGGATGTGCACAGAAAAAATACTGGATCACACATTTCATAAAGGTAAACACACATACCAAAAACAGACCGTCAACAAGAATGTTTTAGCCATGACAAGCAACGCGTCAAAACTGGCTCTTGCGAACCGGTTCAAGCGCATGCAATGTGCACATCGATCATCATCATCATCATCATCATCATCAGCAGCAGCAGCAGCAGCAGCAGCAGCAGCAGCAGCAGCAGCAGCAGCAGCAGCAGCAGCCGCCACCGCCACCTATATTTATGTCCACTGCAGGACGAAGGCCTCTCCCTGCGATCTCCAATTGTCCCTGTCTTGCGCTAGCAGTATATACAGTGCATATACATATACAGTGAGGTAAGCAGCCATCACAAAAAGCTCGAGCCGCGCCAAATAAAACGTTTGTGCGATGATGCGGGTGAGTCATACATAACAAATTCTGTGCTTTAAAGCGAACGTGTTCAGGGTGACTTTTGGAAAATTACGCGTTGGAAGTAATGTACATGCTCTTCCGCAAAATACAGGTGCAAAAACAAACGGGTGCCTGCACGCTAAACGGACGCCACGGCTCATATTCCATGCTACCCATGCAAAACACGCTCACCCTTGATAGCAAACGTCTTGCTAACAATGTTATAAACTCACGAAACAGCAAAAGTATATCTGCCGGCAAAAGGAAACAACTCACCGCAAAAGCGAAGTGACGCATTGAAAAGCGCGGTGGGGTGGGCGTAACCGGCGACACATGACTGGAGCCCGGTGTATGTAACCCGGTGGATGTATGATAAGCTGTCTACCTTTGAGGTGAAGTGGATGCGGACATCGCTACGCCGTCTGGCGGGTGGTCAGACCCTTACTTGCTCGGCCGCGAAACGGCTCGAGTGTCCGCTCTTTACGAAAGTATGTTTCTCTATGGCCTGGCCGGCATCTTTTTACGAATCTCCTTTTTTCTTTCTTGGAGATAAACAAACACTTGCTTCAGGCAACAAAATTAAGAACAATGTTTATGACGTTTCGAGATCCGTAAGGGTTCCTTAATTGTTCTCAAATGCGAAAGAGGCTCGACTGTGCCTACGTATTAGATGGCGCAATGAACTGGTGTGTATCTCGGGTAGATTCCCACGTGTCCAATGAAATGTATGATGTGTAGATTAAATAAATTAGCCGCGTGTCTTTGGGCTGTGTTATTTTTGGTCTGTTTGACATCCTGTCCGAAGTTACATACCACTCCCGGGTAAATATGACGTCCCAAGGGATCCTTCATGCGAACTAGTTAGCTTCTTAACTTACTTGTGGCCACGTGAGTGATCTGAACGGTGTAATCTTTGAACGCTCTTGTAAGTGTTACGAGTCTTCCGCGTGTTCGACGGCGACCCCTCCCTCTACACAGATATCGTCCGCACACAATACATGCAGCAAGTAGACAAGCAGTGCAACAAGTAAACCAAGGGCACAAAGTCAGAAATTAAATACATATCACCTGTTGTCACTCTTCATAGCCGCATGTTCACGAATGCCCTTTTGCTTTATGCAGGCTTTACGACAGTTAAACTGCATGGTTAATAGTAGAGTTCATTATAATGGAGGCCACTTTCCGCAGACATGTCCCCCCCCCCCCCCCCCCTCAATTCGAAGAAGTTGGCTGCGCTAACAAACATACAGAAAAGCACTTAAATTAAGCAGAAAAAGATGCTGTGTCAAATTATGATATTTATATTGCCACCAGGTCACGAGCTGCGGCGAGCGCGAGCCAGTATTCAGGCAAGGAGAGAAGAAGAAGAGGTTTTTCGTTTTTGGGGTCAGCCATCTTCCTGGCTAGTACTCGTCTCTGCCGGTGCAGTATACTTCTTGCTCTGAAGGCCTTCTGTTGCACGAGACAATATGTTCAAGAGCTAACTAAACAATTATGGCGAGTTATGTCTGTCCTCCATTACAAAACTTCTCGGGTGTGCCAGTGGACAGCTGTACTAAGCCTTTAGCAATGTATAAGCTTTTAGAACAGGGCTAGCAATTAAAAAGGCTGCGCTATTTTATACTTGTCACCCAAGCTACAGAACAACTTGATCTAGCGATGCAGAGACTTCTGAACACAAGTCAGCTCGCAGAATTTATTTCATCAGTAAGGAACTACGACGGTCCAACTTTCGCCTTCTTGAGCGCCCCACCTGAGGCGTGTCGAGCTGCATGTTTTCAAACAGAGGCGTGCGTTTCAGCTGACGCTAAATTAGACGATGAAGCGGGGCAGCGCCGGAGGTCTACGTGGAAAGGAGGCGCAGTGTTATATCCATCATGAGCGCAATCGTTAGTACAATATATCTGTGAAAAAAAGAAACACACCTATTAACCAATGCGCCTAATTCGAACAATATATTTGAGAACAAAAATTAAATAACTGCGCTTACCTCAGTGATATGTTGGTTACTTCTATTCACGACCTTATTTCGCAGTAAAGACAGTTTTCCGACTGGTGCTGTATTGCGGCGTTCAGCTAGTTCATTATGCTTCACTCGATAGCAGTGTGCCGGCAAGCTTGCAAATCGTGGAGGTCACGCCGCGGATACTGAACACGTTGCAGGGCTGGTTGATGCGTGTTAAGCAAGCAAAACGTGGTGCAAGCGAAGTGGACAAATGGTTAACCCGACGCTCACAGGCGCACTGTATAGAAGCAAAATGTAAACGAGAAGGAAGGCCCTAGGGTGGCTTGCTCCTCCGACAGACCCAGTGTCAACACGTTCTTTTGGCGGTGGGCGAGGCCGGCGTAGGGAGCAACAAAAGTGACAGAGGATTCACGTTCTGTTCTGCCCACATCCGGTTCTACGTAGCAGCGCAGGCTAGGCATCGCGCGTAATACACAGCCCGTACCATCTATGCAGCACAGTGAGGGGAAGGTGGGAAAGCTGTGGCAGAAAATGCCTGCGTAGTACTGTGACGTCACTTCGCCCTCTCACTCGTGGGGCAGCTGTGCATACTATGCGTTTGCATGCCGAACTGCCTGCGCCCAGTCACTGCAGCTTTTTGTTGAAGGGAAAAACGAATTTACAAAATGCGAGCGCGCATGGCTACAAAGCCTACAACATGATGCGCTGAATGAAAAGCAGGAATCAATCCGGCTGTTCTGCCGGCACAAGTTTCATTGCTGAAGAAAGAGATAAATGAAAGCCAATGACGTCAGCACTGCTACACGCAAATTTTGTTACTTCAGTAGAGCTGGTGGAAATGGATTGAAAAAAAAACGTAACTTCAATACGTTTCTGCCAGTGTGGACCACCAGAGCATTCTCGTAACGTCTGCTGGCAGTAGTTCAAAACGACTAGCGCACGAACTCTGATTTTTAGTTTGCAGTAGCGGTTGTGGGTGAACCAGCAATAGCACTGGTGATTATTTTCTTAAATTTTAGAGCTGAAATGTTCAAGCTAATAAATGTCACTGTAGAAAAAGTCAAAATGCTCAAAAAAGGCTTTTTTGTTCTGCTTCTCTGGAGAGAACGGTACAACGAGACAAAGTGTGCACAAAGTGGTAGTCCGGCGCAGACGATCATTCGCTCACATGTCCCATGCATTTGTTGCTTCATGTTGAATAATACAAGGTCCCTCAGACAAAACCAAAAATGGATAGAAATAAAACAGTGGCGGCCGTTCGTAAGAAACCTCGTGACAGAACTTTGCGCCGCGCATAACATAAGTGATGCTCAAAAAGCAGCCACAGAGAACTTGTTCAAGTTGGCCATATAGAAAAAAAATTCCAAATAATGTCCTCCGACAGACAATAACTAATATCTGCCTTATATCAGGTGATAAAGTGCTACTCGTGACAATATGGTCACGGGACCATCCCGCCGCCAACCATGCTCCTGGCGCTTCTCTGGATGAAGTGGTGTCAGGGATGCATGTTTACAGCTGTTCCAGTGGAGGACCACACTATCTACTTTTTGAGCGTGGCACCTCTTAATACATTTGTGCTTTCTTTCTGCGGGAAGAAATTTACGCCGGCGGTGCCATTTGGTCCTAAGGGGGTCAGTGTTGAAGTCCGGTTGAACAGTTTTTCCAACTTTCTCCAAGGGTGCCAGTGACGTTATCAAGGGGAATTCATGCATCGTATTAACAGTACATGCCAAAGCTCTATAAGAGAATTAAGAGGGAAAATACCTGGATTACAAGGGAAATTGTACATCTAAAGCGAAGATTGAGGCGGGAACGTGGGGACTGACTGTCGTGTATAAGCCCCGATAAGATCTACATTCAGCGCATGAGCCTTATCAAAGAGTCTAAAGAAAATATTTACAATGAGTCGGCTACGAAGCTTCTTAAGAGGCACCTCAGAAGTTTTGGCTTTATGTCAACCCGTCCACAACACCACTATCCTCGGAATCAAGTGGTACTGGTGCAATGCAAGTTGATCATTTTAATTCTTATTTTACATCCGTTTTCACTAAATATAACGGTTATACACCTCACCTTACCAACACGCGTACTAGACGACCTATTGCTGACATTGAAGTTATAATGAAAAAAAAAAAAAAAAAAAACTCCCGTTGGGAGAAGCCTTCGTCCTGCACTGCAAATACCAGGCTGATGATGATGATGATGATGATGATAATGATGATGGTGAAATCTAACTGCGCGATCATTTTCGCATTCCACCCTGACCGAAAGGTGGCCGTCGCGGTTGGAATCGAAACCGTAAACTCGAGTTCGCCGCGCAACGCCGTATCCAATGAGCTGCCGCGGCGCTTGACAAAAGAAATCTGATAGTCACGTGACGTAAACGCAGTAAAAAAAGCTCCGAACATATATCCCACAAAATACATTGGGACATAAAGTCATCTCACATAAATGTAGAAAAGACGTCAAAAAAGCAGCTGGGTCACATAAAATTTTTTAATTATGGGCTTTTACGTGTGAAAACCACGATCTGATTATGAGGCACGCCGTAGTGGGGGACTCCGGAAATGTGGAACACCTGGGGTTCTTTAACGTGCACCTAAATTTAAGTACACGGGTGTTTTCGCATTTCGCCCCCATCGAGATGCGGCCGCCGTGGCCGGGATTCAATCCCGCGACCTTGTGCTCAGCAGCCCAACACCATACCCACTGAGCAACCACGGCGGGTA
Source organism: Dermacentor silvarum (assembly GCF_013339745.2). Lineage (NCBI taxonomy): Eukaryota > Metazoa > Arthropoda > Arachnida > Ixodida > Ixodidae > Dermacentor > Dermacentor silvarum. The sequence continues at coordinate 39,045,989 of NC_051163.1, forward strand.
GCCGGGTCACATAAAACACATCAGAATCTGTGTTCTACTCACATAAATAAAGTAAAGACAGATCACAGCCGAGGTCACAGATAATATAGAAGGCAAAGTCGGCGCTTATAGATACACTAAATAACACAAGCATGAATTGATATCATATAAATTTATGTTATTCGGTCACAGAACGGAATACAAGCCACAATAAATATTTTTCAACCACTAACTTCCTTCAAGAAATCTCTGGAGTGTTATTAGCGCTTGCAATTGTAGTATATCTGTTGGGCATGGATACAGGATCTTTATTGGGCTTGCGCAAATGGATAAAATTACACGTTTAATTACTATGTCGCGGACATTCTTTTAAAATATTGTGTATGTCATCATCCGTGGGGCCACAAATGAATTGTGGACAATCAAAGCGACATATTTCATGCAGAAAATGTCTTTTAAACGTGATACCAAGCCTACAGCCAGAAGCTAGAGTTTTCGAAAGACCTGCTGGTATCTAGTCTACGTTGGATATAAGACTCAAGCAAGGGTACATGGTAAATAAAGCTTAAGATTTCGAACTATAGTCAAACCATGCTTCTCTGCAACCACGGGCCATGTTAAATATGGCGCAACTTGCCTAGTGACACAGGATCGAAGTCACAATGTGCCTTTGTCCATATGGGCTTGTGATCCTTCCTCACCGGCTACAACACTGCTTAGGGTATTGCAGAAGCCAGGTCCTTCTAGGACATCATTATGTGAAGTTCTTTAATTGATTTTGTAACTTTTTAGAGTTTCATTACCTAAGGTCATGTTCGTCTAGCTGATGATGAGCTTCCTCGATGATAACCAATTCTTCCAGAATGTCTTGCTTGTGTATCACCACCTTCATCATTATTATGAGAACATTAAGGGACATAGAAGGGGCTCTCAATTAAGCAATAAGAAGAAAGAGACAATGAAACAAGAACAAGCAAATATTACAATGTTTCACCGCTATTGCGACTTCATCGTCGCTGAGTCGCACACAAGGAAACCCATCTTACAAATTCTTTCCGCGTGTACCAAACCATGCGTGACAAAGCGTCACTCATTCTAAGTACCCGGGGAAAGGTTATGTGGTCTCTTCTCGTGGAAGACGCTAATATATGTGCGAGACCAGCGTTATTCAAATGAGCCCCGATGTAGCCCATTCTGTCACCACGGTCACGAAATTTTGCTTTCGAATTCGCGCCTTGTTCCGGAAACAGTATACCATATGTGAGTCAGCTAGCGTCCGCGTTTGCTAAGCCTAACGCTGTCCAGCCGCTGTTGAATGTCCCCGATCACGAGCTGATTTGTTGGCTGTGGTCGATCGCATCACAGGAGGAAATCAGCAAGAAAGAGAAAAAAAAACGAAAAGGGAAGAGTGACTGTCAGTGCTCGGTCTAGCGACACAGCAATCTTTATGCCGTTAAGAGCAAACCTCCCAGGACTACTTCTTTCAACTTCTGTCTTTTTTTTTCTTTCCCGAAGCAGATGCAACTGGATGAGCAGCTTTCCGCCTGCATGCGGTATAAATGCAGGTGGCAACACACCAGACTGCACAAGCGGAAGACAATCCCGCACACAGTCGCTCGAAGAGTTCGCCTAGCGCAACCCACGTAACCGTGGTTGTTCAACTTCTAGTCTCTGCTAGCGAAGTTTGGCAGTTGGCTCTCGTGCTGTCCTGTGGATAAACGCTGTCCTTCGCCGAACGGAACATGAAGAACCAAGTTGTGGCAGTTTTTGTGTTACTTTGCTTCACCTCTGCCACAGTGAATGCAAACGGTGAGTACAGCACTACTCACTTATATTAGGGTTGACTTCAACATCGTACTATATTTGCGTATACTTTGCTGCTTAACACGTGTGCTCTGCATTGTACAGTCGAGATATTCGTGTGGCTAACCGTCTTTGGTTTGTCTTCATGAACTGAAGCTTTGCCGTAACATAAATGAACTTGATTTTACGGCACGAATGTAATTCGCTTTACGGCATGATGTACGACATGATTGCTATTAGCTTTGTGCCGGCAGAGCGACACACCACTCTTACAACAATATTTCGTGAGATTACCAGAATAAAGAATATTATGACACATTATCATACCAGTTCCTTGGCGCTCAGTATCATTATAATGCTTGCTGAAGGGCTGAAGGAAACGATAGGTATATGTGGCAAAGCAGAAATACCTTTACGATGCGGTACTTGTCGATAGTTGTCACAGTAAAATTAGAATGACGATAAAGCTTATTTACTATATTTTACAGTAGTGAGAATATTGTTTTGTTGAGGAAGTATTGTACACAGGGAGAGCAATTTTTTGTTTCGTGTGTGTGTTGAGCAATTCCTCGCAGGCGGTCACAGCAGTACTAAGACGGTGGAAGAGAAGGCAAACCTAAGAACGCGTGATGGGACTTCTTCATTTACATAGGAGTTTTCCTACTTGAGGCGGCAGAGTACATTGGCTGAGACACTGGTGTGAAATTTCGTTTCTATATAACGTGTTTCTGCGATGAATGCACCAGATTATTAAATACAGTAGATTCTAGACTAAATGATAACGTTTTGCGGATTAAGCTCAATAATCTGCGACGGACAAGAGAATTTTCGTGATAATACACCAATACAATTATTACATTGTCTTCAGTAAACAACATTCAAACATTGATTTACGGTAAATTGCATAATTACAGAATTTAAGACATCGAGCACTGGAAGCATGCTATTTTGCTTGAAGCTGTGACTTTTACACTAGCTGCGAGAAATAGGCACCCAAACCTGCAACAACGTGCAACAGTCTTCCAGGTATTATGCTCCCACTCTGTTGAAACACGCAGCACGGTGAGATGTTACCTGAAGCAGCAATGCATTTAATTGCGCATTTTGAGTCCGTGCGAGTTACAGATTTTATTTTCATATTTTTTGGTCGGTCATGAAAGGTCAAACCTTGAGAGCCCCGCTTGGAGAACTGTTCGGCTAAATGTACACCAAAATACCCAACGCAGTGCTGTTTCTGAAGCAATTGTATCATTAACCGTAATAACGCAGTTCTTGTACTACTGGTATAGGTAGTGGTACCATGCACGCAATAAAACTGATCGATCATGCTTAGGTAAAAACTAGGATAGCATAAAATCGCCACGACCACTATGCCTTTTTGGGTGCTTCTGACTAAATGTTTTCTGTAACTTAAAAAAGGCTTAACTTCACTTTAAAATTAGTTTTCACTGCTAGAGTATTCGTCACAAACTCAATTTTCATTCTAATGGCAGGTAAATTTTGACTATGCTGGCCGGAGAAAATAAAATACACCATTCTGCATACATCATTTCGCGTCGAAAGCTTAGCGCCGGTACGTCAGCCCTGACGTTTGCAGATTTCAAATTATTTGCTCGTATTTCGGCGGCTCTTGGTGCGAGAATTCACGAAACTTGTTGTGTCTAGCCCTTTGCTGTAACAGGACGGGACGCCACTTTTCTTTCTCGATGAACGATTAAGTATGACGACCCTGTGAGTACGCTCGGGATCTTCGGGCAGGCGTCAATAGTCAGTTTTTTTTTTTTTGTTTTGGCACCCTTTGTCGGTTATAGAGCCTCCTCTCACAGTAAAAGTAGTGTTAGGCTATTGCAAAATTACAGTCTACTAATGCAGCTTAACGTACCATTACTCTCAAGTGCCATTCAAAACAATAGCATTTCACAGGCAAAACGCGCCTGTATACAGTTTTTCCTGCACAGTTTTGCATCATGCATTACATGTAAATTCCTAGTGATGTCACTGGCGCATATAAGTGATATTGGTGGTGAACTCATAGTGAAACCAAAAAAACCTTGCAATGAACTGTCAGCTGGCATTCGCTTAACGTGTATATATAACTACGACTTGTACCTTAAAGCGATCGATGTCACCAGTTTAATACATACTTAAGAGAAAGCCTGTAGGGGTAAAGAGCCTCTCGAATAGACCGACAAATATCGCCGTGGATTAAAGTGCATTCACATTGATACTAAATATACACGAACGATTTTGCGCCTTTATCTAAGAACAGATTGTTTGGCGCAATTTTTTTTTCTGTTGTATTACTCCTCCAAACTGCATTTCACACAGATACAAAAGCCATATTCAAAGCCATACGAAGCTCTTAAGTAGAGTTGAAATGAATAAGCAACGGGCTTGGTGATAGCATAGAAGTAAACTCAGCATGGACGCCACAATAGCTCATCATGCTAAGTTTACCCTTATCATCTCCGGAGAAAAGAAGTCACGGCTCAAAGAACATGTAGATCGAACGCAATATTGAAATACAAGTGGCGCCAAGCTTTTTTTTTGTTAAGGATGTAGCAGCAGGAGCGGATCATACAAGAAAAGCCCTGTCGCCCGTGGTTGTTAGCTGTCCGTGCCACGAAGGCGAAGGTGATGTGTAATATGATTGTCGATCGGAGAACGTTGATGCGAGGTTCTTGCACAGAGACGTACACGGCACATATTCAAACACATTTAAAGCTTCTATACGACTTGTGTCACGGTGACAAAATACCGATTCCGGGAGATTAACCAAGAATAGGCACATACCCAATTTGCACGTACCCAGGGACCCAAGTATTCTATTTGGACACACACGCAGAGGCCCAAGTTGCCGTCTACTCTGCGAGACAGCGCTCACAAAGCGGAGGGAAGAGGACAAGAAAACTTCGGTTTAAAAAACAGCGGATGTCAACCAGGGCTTTCATTTTCGGCGCAGCAGACGCAGACGTTATCGGTAGCATCAGGTTGAACATTATCCGTCTGACAACGCTGCATGTACTGCAAGCAGGCGCGCCACAACCTGTTGCGTAAAAGGCATTAGTTTGATAAGGAAATGCAATCCCTTGTGGCAAATCCTCCTGAAAAAAAAAAAACGGACAATCGTTCACCTACACATTAGCAGAACCGAACGACCTGCCTTTGTTTTTAACTACATTTTAGAAATATGATCTCGGCGCACATCGGCTCACAAGGCTCTAAAGGCGGGTCTTTTAAAATCAACGGGTTTGTGTGAGTGCGTTTGACCACGGCGACCCTTTCCTTTTGCATGTGTATTCACGGAGCCCGTCTCTCAATTTCGGTTACCTTCTCCCTCATCCGCTTTGTAACGTAACAACCGTACGCTTTTCTGGTTAGCCTCCCTGTTCTCCTTTCTGCATATTCTTTCTGTCTCTAATTCAGCTGCAGTGGACGCCGTCGTCGAGCAACTGAAGTCCTTGGTGCGCGAATTCGTGCCGGACCAGGCCAAGGCCCAGGAGTACCTGAGCGCGATCGACGGCGCGCGCGAGTGCCTCACAGCCGCCAAGGACTTCAACCCGAAAATCGTCCAGCAAGTTAGTACCACGCCTACTCGATCAGAACTCACAGCGGCCGTGTTGGTACACTGGAATCTCAGGTGTCGGCCACAGCGGCAATCCCCAGTAGCCGACATTGTCCACACCACTACACGTCTGAGATGAGCAGAATTATTCCCCGTGAACCATGTCACAAGTGCAATGGAGAACTTGGAAGCACTTCGAAAAGACATTTCACCAGCCTCCCATAAATACCTGTTATGCATTTGTTCCCCATAAAAGCTTTCCTCAGTAAAGAGACATTGCAGCAAATATTATATGAGTGCAGTACAAGCAAGGACTCCCCTTTTCGGAAAATTTCAGCAACTATTTTTTCCATACGGAGTAGGAGGCTATAGGGACCACAAAGCCTTCACTCAATAAAATCTATCTATCTATCTATCTATCTATCTATCTATCTATCTATCTATCTATCTATCTATCTATCTATCTATCTATCTATCTATCTATCTATCTATCTGATAATGTTTCTGTGCATTCTCTACTCACTACTATGCTACTGCCTGACCTGATTTGCTGATCATTGGTTGACATGTTCAAATGGCTACAACATATGTGCAGCTTGCCGACAGCGCCATTCCGACAGCCATAGAGTGCGGCGGAAGACATATCGGCATCAGGGACCCTGTGGAAAGAGCAACCGCGGTGAGTACGATATCAGGATCAGATTTTTGGTTTAAACTCACAGAAGCGTTCACCAATATTAACGACTGACTGCCGATAAAGTATACCTCTTACCCGTTATGTCTAAAGCTAACCCACTGTTTTGTTTGCACCTTCGGAACAGTAAAGATTTATCCTGCCGTAAGCATTGGCATTAAGCCACATATTGAGACAGACTTTCCAAGCTTAGCCCCCGTTTCCTCCACCTCAGTGTGAGTAGGACACAAAAAACTCCTATTCCGTCAAAACATTCCGGATCTGGATTTGCAGCCAGGTAAAACTCTACAGGGAACGTTCATTGATGGTAATGCTAGTACCTTTGGGTAGATAATGTAACTAATGTTTGAGATTCGTAAACAGGGGGCACAAGTATTGAAAGTTGAGCTTGTCGGTATGAATTAGTTGTAGCTAAACGACGCAAGGAAACAACACGTACACGAGAAAGATGGGACAATGCAAGGCGCCGACCTTCGACTAAAGTTAACTATCACATGCACAAATGTATAGGCAGGATATCACAGTTATCACACAAAAATATAAGAAACAATAAGCGAAAAACGAGAAAATCATGTCTTACCCAGCGAAGTCACTTCTTCGATCAATGGCAACTCAAACTAAAACAGCAAGATCAGAATGTACACTATATTTGTCAAGTAACAAGAATAATTGTCTGAACTATATTTGCCAAGGAACAAGAATAATTGTCCGAAGTGTTGAGTAGCACTGGAAATTTTAAAAAAATGGGACTCGCTCACTTGAAGTACTTTCATTTCCAGATAAGGGGCTGCTTGGTGGAGAAGGCGAATAGCTTTAAGGTAAGTTGATTTTCTCTTACAAGCACAGCTGTCACGAGATGCTTGATAAATAAGTAGGTGAATGTTGAAATTACAGTATGATTAGCTCGCTCCTATTCCCTGCTGCAATGAACTGCAAGAAACATAGTCGCTGTGCTTTTAACAGCGAATCTGTTTAAGCCGGGGGTTAGTGCGTATAGCGTAGACCAGAAATATAAGCCGATCCTGGCGGTTGTGCAGAAAGGCTCCAAGCGCAATGACACATATCCCTGTGAACTAGCGAAGCTGTTTGAGCTCGAAGATGGTCCGTCGAGTGTACGCCGCAAAACCTCCGCCTGGCGATGACGTCACCGTGCGTCGCCTAGCAATGCTTCGCCCCAGCTGCGCCTACCGCGCCGAGCCTCGCCACAGCTGCGTGAGCCGTGATGTCATCGCGGACGCCGCATCGCTTCGCCTTAGCTTTGCCGAGCCATGACGTTACAGCGCTGTGCGGAGTGGTTGCCGCGGCTGCGCAGAGGCGGAGCTAAGCCGTGACGTCACTGAGCCGACCCCCGGGATATATAGCTCCGCCTCACCACCGCGGCGACGCAAAAGCCCCGCCATCTCCGCGCTGAGCACATCTCGGCGAAGATGGGGCGGCCAAAGAAGAGGAAGCGCGGCACGAAAGCCGCCGCGCCGCTACTGGAGAGCGAGTGAGACGACTCCGGTCCGATCCCGAGTATCGCGCCGCCGAAGCGGCGGCGAAACGTCGGCGATTCGCAGATCTGGAGTTGCGAGCCCGCGAAACCGAGCAAAAGCGTTTGAGCGTCCAGAAGCGTCCATATACTTTAATGACCAAGTGTTCGCTGCTCCTTGGGCTGTCGCTGATTCCGGGGTGATCTTGCGCAAAACGTAGCCGAGTCTCGAAGCATAACCTCACAAAAACTTGGCCGAACTGAGATAAAGCTAGGTGGGGTCGACAGCTTCGCTGTTTGCCCAGTCTTCGCACCACTAGTGTGAAGCTGCCCCTAATTTTTTTTGCCATTGTTTTCTAGCGTCGACATTTTGGTCAAGCGTCCATGTCCACCAGTGGGCTCCTTCTGTCAAAAAGAAATGCTAGACCTCCAGCACTTACACAGCTACTGTTTTTTTTTTTTCTATAAATTGTCCTGCTGCAGGAAAGGACGTTGCAGAACGTTCAACCTAAGAAATGCATGTCTAATCTGGAAATGTCTCACGGCATCTTGCGCGTCTTCATGTATTCGCTTATAACGACACGTACATGTGGCGTTCCAACGTGCTAGGTCAAACACACGTGCAAATGCTTATAGTGATATGCTTATATAGAAAATGCGTAAAGCTATGCGAAGCAGTGAAGTTGGCTTTTCCTCACAAATATTTGCGCTGCGTAGAAGCTAGGCCGTGGCAATCTTTTCTCCAGCGCATCACGCTTGCATGCACGCCCTTAAGATAGTGTCGAAGAGGGACATTCGCAGGCTGTCGCCAGTAAAGGACTCGACGTCATTACGCGTGACATCCCGATCAATGCATGCATTACACGCTTCCAACAGGCTACCGACAATTACGGTATGCCGTCGAATAGCTAACCAAACAGAGCAGATCCGTTGTCGTGAAATACACGATGGAAGTTCTATCAATTTTTCGCATTCTTTAAAAAAAATCACGTGGAAGAAATGCAAAGTCTCAATAACTCCGTACAAAGGCGACCTTGGAATAATTAGAAAACAAAACAATTAGTTTGCATCGTTAAACGCTTTCACAGGTTGGGAGAAGTATAATAACGATGAGACACGTCAGGACCAATGAAACAGCAGTTTGGATGAAAAAAAAAAAACACACACACACACACACACACAAAATGCTGTTATAGGTGAGAAACAAAACAATGCAACGAAGACTTGACACATCACTTTTTTGGCAATTACATTAATTATGAAGAAGCATCTCAAATTCTATCGGTACATGGTAAATCTAATGATGCCAAAATGCGTGCTTCGATTAGACAAGAAAAAAACACACACATACAAAGATCAGCATTTCAGCTTCGAGAGTTCTCACTGTGTATGAAAGAAATTAGTGTTTGTTTGAGCAGGAGAGTGTGTGTTGACGCTGAATGTTTCAACGGAGGAACAGCAGCTTTACTGTATTTTATTTCAATCTCAACGCAGCAATCCATTGGAATGACGCCAGAAGAAATCAAGCTGTTCGACGATGCTTCAGTGAGTTACCTGTCTGAATCCTCACGCCATTGCTTTCAAAGTTACAATTAGCCTGCTTCCTTATGCTAACTAAGATTAGCAGTTTATCATTGTCCGTAGTTTGTCCCTTTTTCCTGCTCTTCCTAGTAGCCCGCTTCGCGTTCCTAGGGACATACACTCGGAAGCAGATGGTGTGATAATCAAAAAACATGCACACGAACTCATCAGTGGTTATAAAAGTTGCTACAGGCTGGTTTAACAAGCGTCCACCTTACATGGGGCAAAGAAATAGACACGAGGCATAGCGCTTGTGTTGTGTGGCGAAACGTTTCGCCACACATTAAACATAACAAGCCTCTCATTTTGCCGGAACTCGAGCTTGGTAGCTTGTACAATTGTTTCTTGTACCTGGGGAACATTGCGAATAACGGTAGTATGACACTATGGAACGCTTGAATACGTAACTTTCTACAAATGCTGTAATTAACCAACAAATTTTACATTTATCATATGTCACTGAAAACTTGTTTTCTACTTTAGTCAAATATAAGGAACGTAACTGGCATAGTTCACCTAGGAGACAGGGGTAATCAACTAAATGGGTCTTACAACGCATGAGAATTGGATGAAAACGAATACTTAAAAATTATTTTCAAAGCCATGCATATAGTTAAACCACATACTTGAGTCCTACGATGCGCGTTACCGAAAGCATGACACTAATTTTCCGCAAATATGAAATTCGTAGCATTTCTGGTCTTTCCAGTGTAACGGGGAAACTGTGCAAGCGTTTCATATAACACCACTAAGCGGGCCATAAACGAGGCTTTAGCAATTTTCATTTAGCCGCTAATTAACACACACTATTGAAAATTTGAAGAATCCATCAATGGTTGCCCGCTATTTCCTTATGGACTAGAAATCCTACCCCGAATTTTCTCTTATCTGGAGTACCTCTGTAGCAGAGGACGTGGCCGTTAGTCAGCACTGTATAAGCCTCACCAGTTCTTCTAACCTCACTAAGGCCAATAACATCCCAGGCAACTGCCTGATAATTCTCAAATAGCCCTGCTAAGCTAACCTCACTCGAGAGGGTCAGGCTAAGGCTACAATGCTTTCAGTATTGCATAAAATATTCAGCCAGGTAATTTTTGATAGAATCAGGGCAACACTTTACTTCAGTCAAGCAAGAAAATAGGCTGGCTTCAGGAAGGGATATTCTACGATGGATCATATCCATGTCATCAATCAGGTAATCGAGAAATCTGCTGAGTACAATAAACCCCTCTATATGACTTTCATAAATTATGAAAAGGCATTTGATTCAGTAGGGATAGTAGCAGTCATGGAGGAATTTCGTGATCAAGGAGTCCATGAGGCATACGTTAAAATGTTGGCAAATATCTAGATTTAACAGCTACCTTGGTTCTCCACAACAAAAGTAGAAAGTTACCTACCAAGAAAGGGGTCAGGAAAGGAGACACAATCTCTCCAATGCTATTCTCTGCATGATTAGAAGTATTCACGCTCTTAGACTGGGAAGGATTAGGAGTGAGGACTAACGGCGAATATCGCAGCAACTTTTGGTTTACAGATGACGTCCTATTCAGAAACAATGGGGACGAATTACAACAAATTATTGAGGACCTTAACCGAGAAAGTATAAGAGTTAGGTTGAAGATTAATATGTAGAAGACAAAGTCTGGCAATTCCAATAGCCTGGCAAGGGAACAAGAATTCAGAATCACCAGGGAGCCTCTAGAGCCTGTAAAGGAGTACGTTTATCTAGGTCAATTATTCGCAGGGGACCCTGATCATGAGAAGAAAATTTATAGAAGAATCACATTGGGTTGGTGTGCATACGGCAGACATTACCAAATCCTGACTGGGAGCTTACCACTGTCGATGAAAATAAAAGTGCACAATCATTGCATTCTACAGGTGCTAATATATGGGGCAGAAACTTGGAGGTTAACAAAGAATCTCGAGAACAAGTTAAGGACCGCACAAAGAGCGATGGAACGAAAAATATTAGGCCTAACACTAAGGGACAGGAAGATAGCGGTGTGGATAAGAGGGCAAACGGGGATAACGATATTCTAGTTGACATTAAACGGGGAAAATGGAGCTGGGCAGGCCATGTAATGCGTAGGATGGATAACCGGTGGACCATTAGAGTTACAGAATGGATACCAAGCGAAGGGAAGCGCAGTCGAGGACGGCAGGATACTAGGTGGGGTGATGAAGTTAGGAAATTTGCAGGCGCAAGTTGCAATACGCTAGCGCAAGACAGGGGTAATTGGAGATCACAGGAAGAGGCCTTCGTCCTGCAGTGGACATAAATATAGGCTGGGGATGATGATGATTGAGAATTTGACTTCGTATATCCCCTAACAATGGCCACATGTCCTCAAAATATAAATGTCGTTACTCCTTAATTCTTGTGTTTTTTTAGAAAACCGTGAAAACATGCATATAACATTGTTGAACTTCTCTGTAAAAATGTTGAATTGCAGCATAATAAAACATTGCTACGCAGAAAATATAACTTAAGTTTCTGAAGAAAGTATATTGAAAGTAGTCTTTAGAGGAATTAGGAATAATTTTCCTTCATATTCTATGATAAGTATTACTACATAGCAATGAAAATATAATGCTAATAAAGTTAGACATTTTAGTAAAGAATACCCTTATTCGAAAGACACTGCATCATTCAATGTGCATGGTGAAATTTATGACATACGTATCAGACGCTTACAACTCTCATAACTCTTGTTTTGTTTTTCCAGGCTTGCATCCAAGACAAAACTAAAGGACTAGTTTAGTCGGAGCCGACATTGAACCGAGATCGACAACCTTCATGGACCGTATTGACCGCAGCGCCTCGACGTGCTTTGCCAAGTGTCAAATAAAATAAAGTTCGTAGAAAAAGAAGGAACTGAAGCGTTTGCTCCTTCCGCACTATGCTTTGTCGCCACAGAACACACGTCGAAACACATTCAGCTGAGATCCAATACAAGAGAGAGGTTTGCAGGAAGATGTAGGCTTGAAGTGATTAGCAGTGGTAGAACAAGGAATGTCGCTGAAGTTTCCCTTGTTCAAACTTTGGTTTCAGTGACATTCCATATGCAGCTGGTAGAAATACATGGCAATGGAAAGCATAAAAGTCCCCCAAGTATTTACCAAATGAGGTCTGCAGAGACTAGTCTTCCAGTGATCCAGGTTGTCGTTCGATACGACAGCTTTAAACGAGAGACAACTTCGTTTCAAGATGTGTGTGTTCGGCGAGGAGTGGTGGCCATGTCTGGCAGTTATTCAACCGTCCGTGGTCACGGGAGACACGAGAAAACGACGCAACCTTGCCGCAGACCATTTAATTAAGTGATGCGCGGATTTATTTGCTACACGTTGAAAATTTCCCGATGTCATGCGCTCACAGGGTTTGGACTCGACGTGAAGCCAAACAATTTCGCAGAGCAAAAGCCCACCCTCAATTGAAGCTGCGCACGAAAGCAAAAGCTAGGAGCCCACCGTTTATGTACGCTGGCAGACAGAGTGGCAGAACAAGGTGAAAAAGAGGAAGGAAATCATTACCATCATCAGAGCACATCATTATTCAAATTCGGACGTAATTCCCCACTAGCTGCGTTTTCGTTTTTATTGCTTGCTTGGCTTCCGCGAAGGGCGAGGCATTCAGACGCACACTACCGAAGCAAATGTACTTGAGCCCCACCCACCGTCCAGGACCTCCTACTGCATTCACAGCTCCAGCCCACGGGTCCATTCGCTTGACTTACTTTTTATTCAAATCGCGCAGTACAAAACATAGACGGCGCCCAATCAAAAGGCAGAGCAGCTCCTGTTTATTGTCTACGCTTCGATACAACATCTAATACCGTGCCAAGACGCATCACTGCGGAAGCACATTTTGTTGTGTACTCAGGTTGGCAGAGTGCTTTCCCCAATAGGCAATATAAAAGCGAACGGATGCCAGTGCGAACCACTCTAGAAGTCAGTGCTGAGGCAAGCGATATAAAGGACGATTGTCGTAAGCCTAACAGAGGTTTTCGATTTTAATTTCAACCATCAGTCAGCCGCCCCCTTTTACACCTCGGCTGAGTCGCTGGATATACGCTCCATTACATCCGGCACACCCTTGGGAGAACACGATGCACCGATTCCTCGCAGTCGCCGTTGTTCTATGTCTCACATCACTTGTTGTTGACGCCAACGGTAAGTCTGATTTGATGCGCTGTCTTGAAACATGGCTGAAAGGTAGTCCCAGTTGTTAAGGTGTGCGAACCACTCCAAAAAGGTCAGTAGCCATCTTTGTGAACACTCTTTGAAGAAAGAAGAACGAAAAATTTAGTATTACTTCTTCGCGGGCTTAATTCGGTCAGGTAGTGCTCAGAAAAATACAAAACAGAGGGACGGACAGACAGACAGTTCCAGCTTCCTCAGCCTGCGCACGATCCAACTTACCTTCAGCAATGGAAGAAATATAAATTGCGTTTAAATGCTCTGGTTAACTCACTTCGGTCATGCGGGCAGTTAAAGCCAGTGAGCATTGCAGCGTCCAAAATAGGGGGCGCTGCGACCAGGCTTTACGCTGTCCATGACGGAGGCACGAGACAGAAAGAAATTAGGCGAGGGTACACAGGACAGCCGTTGACTGACCTTAGACGAAAATTTATAGTTAAAGAGACACTCAAACAATTTTGTACAAACGTACAGATCCGTTAGGGTAGGTCTTTTCGATCATTAAGTAACACATTTAAGCGCTCCGCGTAAAGCGTGTGATTTATTTTAATGTTTTGAATATGTACACCGCTGCCAATCGCAGCGACGCCGCTCTTCTGAGTTCTCAGCCTCCTCCTTGACGTGCGTTGGGTGAGCAATCCGATCGGCTACTCAGGTGGCGTCACGGATAATTTTTGCAACTTTATAGTGAACAAATGGTGTTCGTAATGGTTGGAATGCTGGTTAATTTGTTTATATAAGAAAGTTACAGAAAGAGAATGCACGACAATTTATCAATACACTCAAGCCCTTCCGGCTTACACCAAGTGTCGTCTGCTTATGTTCTCCGAGTTGCGCGGTCAGTGTTGGTCTCGAGCTTTCTTTTCGTGAGCACCATGGATTGCACTTGTAACGTTGTGGGCTGCAAACCTAGCAATCGGCGACATGTGAAGTTGCGACATCGTGTCCCTCTGTAAAGCAGCAGACGAGTGCGGAGTGGCAAGCAGCGCACCGGTCTGCCGGTATCCGATCGGCGCCAGCATCTACGCGGTTGCGGCCGTCACTTCACGCCGGAGGATTACTACCCCAATAGTGTCATAGCGTTTCCGAAATTCGGATGAACGGAAGCGCAAGAGGAACGGGCGTTTTGCCGGATGAGCGGATCGAGGTGCAAATGAACGGGCGGAACGGTGCAGCCGCCTGGTGGCATAGAGCTCAACCAGCCAAACGCAGATCTATTAGTGCTGTAACCAAGTGTGAAACATTTTAAACATTAAAAAAGACGACCTGTTCACGATTGCGCTCCTGCCGAAAGTTTACACCAGCAGCAAAGTAGAGTACACTTACTTAAAAGCTCTGCGCATCCAGGTGACTGCACCGCGCAGGCCGCTGATGTTTACGATAAAGCCCCTTCATCACAGCGGTAGCAGTATGGAGGTACTTTAGTTTACGCCTCCAACCATCCGTAAAAGCGCCCAGCTCGCCTGCGGTTACCGGAATACCGGACACGCTAGGCCGTCGAGACAGAACGTTCCCAACGCACGCTGCACCCGCCCCGGTGTCTTAGCAGCTATGGTGTTGCGCTGCTAAAGACGAGGTCGAGTGATCGAATCCCGGCCGCGGTGGCTGCATTTCGATAGGGGCGAAATGCCGATAGTGCAAGTTTCCCGTGCATTTGGGGCGCGTTAAAGATCCCCTGGTAGTCAAAATTAATCCGTAGTCTCCGGGAACCTTCAACAGAAGTCACAATGAGAGAAAACGTGCAGCCAGCATTCTCGTGGCGTCAAGGTATGCCAGATTTGCCAGCGCACGAAGTATTAGTTGCACCTTTTCAGTGCAATGTACCTTTTTACACCTTTGTCAGGTTCATTTCCCGCGAACACTTCCTGCTCGCGAATAAAAGTGCCAGGCAAGGCTGGCCCTTTGCGTCCTCCCTACGTGTCATTGTTTCCCCCATTTCGGGCATAAATAATCGTCACTGACTGGCAAGGCTACTTTTTCACTTCGCTAGAACCTCTACAGTGACCCAGATGCTACACAGGAATACAACTCACGCGTGAGTGAAAGGCGCCATCGAGACAACGCCACGTGAAATTGAATGCCGACAGGCGCAGCCACACCAGTTTAGGTTCCCCATGAGATAATTGCCTCTGCTAAACGATTTGCATTTGACCAATTTACCGCTTCTAAGAAGGCTAGCAATATTTTTCTGCATAAAAAGAGCAATGATTGGTCGTGAGTCTGATCACCCCACGCGCAGTGCTGCATAAACTACCTCTTGTTTGTAATCGCTTGAGAGATCGTTTAGAGACCCTCTTTAATGCGATTGTTAAACTTGGGCTACCGGGTGTGAGCCACCGGGTATGCGCTACTTTTTTAGTGAATCTCTTTCACGGCAACTTGGCTCATTGGATATTTGCCGCTCTTACTAATAATCATGATCACAAATAAAGCATCAATAACAAACCAATGACACATGTCATAAGGTTGCTAACCACACTAACGCAGCCATTCGTCTGCAGATGAAGGGTGCACAGCTAACTTTTCATTCCTTGAATTGTCCAATCGCAGCTCGCGACCGTCTCAGATCATTATTTAACTATTATTTGCTAAGAAGACACTATGTCATTTGCTTTCACCGAACTAATACTTTTCTTACGGGTTGAGTGCCTGTCAGCCTCTAAAACCAGACAAACACTTGGCAGAAAAGTGTACACGGAATGCCTATACACTGCTTACTGATGCTCTCAGTCAGCGAAATTGGCGCAATTAGAAATATTTGAGTGACAGGTAGTCACACCTGTTATGATCAAGTTTTAGCGGCCTTGTTCGATAACACCGTAGTATCCGACAGAAATTACCGGAGGGAAGTCTGGCCCTGTGATTCTTCAGCAATCGCTGTAATGATGGGTAACACGTGAATTCGTCCAATTGTCGAGCTTGCGGATAGAGTTGATATTACCGACTCAATATAAAAAGAAAAAGCTCCCCATAGCGCCCATGCCTTGAAACTGGTAACCGCATTGGAGCCACCGTGACTGCCTTGATAAAATGATGTCGGTACACAACGTGATAGTTTAGTGAAGGTGCAACATAAAAGGTTCATCGTATATAACAAAGCTATGTTTGTCGCGTCTAGTAGGGGTAAAATTGAGTTCTCAGTACGAGTCAACAGCAAGCGCAGACGACCAGACGTGATTCCGACGAGACGCACGATCGGACGCAATCCAGAATCTCGCTGTATACGGTGGCGCCATCTGGTTAGGGCGCCTGCACGCAGTAAATTTCATAAATCGCCAACGGATATTTCCCAAAAATTCACGGAATGAACTTTAAACACTATTGATGCATATGCGCTACGTGCAAATACCTAAATTTGCATTCAGGGAAAACACGGGGAAGAGGTGAGATGGAAATTCAAGACGATGAGCAAAACGAGAACAGGGTGAAAGCAGGAGCGAACGTTTCGACAAGTGGACTTGCCTTTTTCAAGGTGACATATGCCCTCCTCGGCACAGTATATATAGGTACGGTGCCGTATATATACATATACGTACCGAGGAAAGCATATGTCGCCTTCAAAAAGGCAAGTCCACTTGTCGAAACGTTGGCTTCTGCTTTCCCCTTGTTCCCGTTTTGCTCATTATATTTGCATTATATTTCGAGCAGTCGTACCGTTATATAAAACCAATTTTAGCCAATCTAGAGGTAATTACGCTGGCCCCAATGAGAAGTTCGGACATATAGCTAACATGGCGGCGCCTTTGCCGCTTCGCGCCGAGCTTTTCCTCTAACGTTAGTGCACTAACCCTACGTGCTTTAGGCTGCATGCGGATGTTCTTGTGGCGTCGGATATTACGTTTTATCGTCCTAAATGTCCAAGCAATCGTAACTTTTCTAAACATAGCAAGGCAACCAAGTCTCTTTTAATTCCCATGATCATTCTGAATTGCTGCTTTTGTAAAGAAATATTTTTGTTGAAAATGATGCTCTTGCCAAGTCACACAGCAGTTTGAAGACTGAATTAGAAAGCCTAAGCGGCAACCAAGTATTACACCCATCATTATCATGTTGGCTGAACCTACAAGAAATAGTGATGACCGAAATATGGCGACCATGACGCGCATCCGGCTCCTGCCAATCGCTTTCGGCGCTTGCAGTACACAGAAGCATGGCCTTCGAGACAGGTTACCATTACTCCATGGGTATTGTCAGTAAGGATGGGAATGGAACACCTCCTACAGCACCCGCCGTAAACACTCGCGCATATTTTTCTAGAGTACTTTTCTGGGGAAATTCCATGAAAGAAACAATTCATATCGTTGTTTTGGCTATAGTGCTCGCTCTAAGAGCAACCGTTTCGCCTCGCAGTTGACGTGATCATCGACCGGCTCAAGTCTCTGGTGAGGCAGTTGGTGCCAAACGAGGCCATGGCGCAGCAGTTCATGGACCGCATCGACAGCACACGGGAGTGCCTGCTTATGGCCAGAGACATCAACCCAGCCATAATACAGCGGGTGAACTTGCCTTGTCCCGTAGTCCGCGGAATAATATTTGCCATTTCTTTTTCTCTCACTTAACGCAGCTTGATTCGTGACAGATAAACAGTTGAGTGTGAAGCGTAGTACGCGCACAAATAGATTGGGACTAGACATGGGGACATCACCGAGTGTCAGTAGGCCTCACCACTAAATATAATTAAAAGCATAGTTTTTTTTTCCTTTTCTCGCAGTGACCTTATTCTAAAGGGCATTAGTGAACAACGCATATTTTGCTTTGAATTAGCGTGAAAGATGACGGCAACATTAAAGAAGGAACGACGCGGGCAGATTGATAGCCAATAACGAATAGCGCAGCGATGGAGCGTAATCACCAGTTCACACTTAGAGCGACGAGTGTTCAATAAGGCAGTGACGAGTGGAACTACTACTCTGCTCTCAGGGCAACGTTCACAAAGAAGACAAATCTCTCTTGGGAAGCCTACGTCTATCCGGAATAGTACTGTGGTAGAGGCCGTTAGGTGGCGCATTTGATTTTTTTACAGTATAAAATGAGAATTGAAGTGCCTGTTAATCGCGCTACTAATTACGCTTAGCGGCCTTCTCACAAATTTGGTGCCATAACCAATACAGCATATGCGAATTCAGTGACCGAGGCGATGTTTTAAGAAAAATCACCAGCCCTTCCCCTGTCGAGAAAATGGGGGTAAGCGAACCTTGTCGTGTGTGTATACATGTGACCTTCGTGGTGATGTTTTTCTTTCTCTCTCTCTCTCTCTTTGTCTCTCTCTTTATTTCGCTCTCCATCTTTCTCCATCTTTCCCTCTTTCTTTCTCTCTTTCACTCTCTCTTTCTTGCTTTCTCTCTCTCTCTCTTTTTGTCCCTGTTATGTGCCATTGAGCTTGGACCCTTTCTGCACTATCGGCAGGATCGGCCCACTTTTCAGCGTGACACCACCACCACCACCGCTGACGCTTGTGAGCCTATAAAGCTACGCTAAAAAACAGCCATGGTTCGTGCGGCTGTTGTGCAAAAACCTGTGCAGTATTTACAATGCGAGCGCCCTCTGGCTCCTCAGGCTGGGAAGAAACCCCCTTTTTATTGCCAATGGTGCCAGACAAGGACAAAATGTGACAAAGTGTTTGAACTATTAGTGTAATTGCCATCGTTCTATACAGACAGACCCATTCTTTTCCCCTTTCCACGACGATGCCCACACACAGAAAGCAGGACAAGACTAAAAGGCTGCGCACGGCCTTGTTCATTGCATCGCTCATGAAACAAGACAATGCGAAAGCAGTCACAAACGACTGTAAAACACTCTTGACGCATTTCGAAGGTGAACAGTGTCGTGCACGTGTGCTCGAATACTGATCCTTGTCACCGCAATCATCCAGCATCATTTTACCGATGCCAGTGTGCTTTCAGTGACTGTCGACTTGGATAGCGTCACGTTGTCGATCTGAAACCATACTAGAAACGTCGTAGAAATATTTTTTGTCGCCAACAGGGAGTATCGCTTTCGATCTTGTCCAGTTCACAGACGGCATCATACCGACGGCTACGGAGTGCGCCGCCAGGACTATAGGTATCTCCGATCGTACCGAAAGAAGCAACGCGGTGAGTGCCGAATGGAAAGCACTATATATCCTCAAGCTCTCATAGTTTTGTCAAAAAATTCAGATGCATATGTCCTTAACTTGACGCGTAAATCATACATTGCAGTTAACAAAACACACTTGTGACCAGCCCGGCCTGCTGTGAACGGCTTGAGTCAAAGACATGCAGCAACTGAAATCTGACCTATTTATTCGAATCAAGGTCGACACTTATCGTAGGCCAGAACTAAAAATGTCCGATGGTTCGAGAAGTGCACGCCGGCTCTCACCTCTCTTCGTGCGGCGTCAAAAGTTCAGCTTTTCTGCATGATTTAGCGTGGAAGCTTGGGCGTGTTGGTCTTGTTGACTTTGTCATCTAGCGGAAGAGGTCGTGACGTAACGAAGGGGCAAATGTTCAAGTAGAGTGTACTAGAATGGGGGGGTGGGTGGAGCGGACGCCTTGGCAAGCGCCGCGGGTGAAGCAAAAAACGTCGAAATTGTGGCTGCGCTGCCGTTGCCTTATTCTGAAGCTCCGGCCAATAAACGTTGACTCCTGCTGTTTCGGCAGCGCCCATTGGCTGAGGCGAGCTCACGGGCTGAGTAGCTGCCTTCTGCACCGTCGTTGTCGCGTCGTTTGCATTCTTTCCGCCGCTCTGCTTCCATCTTATATACAATGGATCGGTGGGGAATAATATCAGTGTTGCCGCCACCGAGCATCTCAACTAGATGCAGCAGAGTAAAACACCTGTCAAAGCTCCATGCAGCTGCGGTAGGTTCTCCGACGCGATAAGCGCCCGGCCGGCGCGCAGGGCCGCTCATTCAGGAGAAAGCGACGGTGGCGCTACCAGCTTTTCAATAAAAAAAAAGCCTCAGCGGGGAGCCTGCGTTGCACCCACTCCCCCTGTCTAGTACACTCTAGTTCGAGTATAACGAAGTATGCTTCCTTAAGCCGGTGACTTCGCAATATATACCCCACGCTATATTTGTAAAGATACGGCAACATGTGAGGAAGCACGTATTGTGTAATTAAAATGGCATAAGTGTGCCCTTCACACTTAGAACACTGCGCGCTAGGGCAGTCATCAGATTTTTGAAGAATTCCGGGCTTTAAACGAGGATAAGCCCCTGCTCACAAAATGAATTAAATAAGGACACTCTCTTAGCCATGGGTAATATGGAACTCATCCAATAACACTATGACATGAAATTTTCAGCGCTGTATTTTTGTACTTTGCAGCTAAGAACTTGCTTTCAAGAGAGGGCCGACAGGTTCAAGGCAAGTATATTGTTCTTATTTTGTTCTGTAAAAACTGTTCTTGTATTTGTTTGCAGTAGAACCCATCTATATATTGTTGCTTAGTTAAATATTCCTTCAAATTACTTTGTTTCTTGATGATCTCCATAAAATATTAGCACCACTGAAGGCTAGCCCCACCTCAATCAACATAACGACAAGTAACGTTTCTGTAAACAATTCAAAAATTGCAGCGTAAGAAACGGCGCAGGTATGGTGCACTGAATAGGTCGACCCTGCTCTTTCCTTACATTCGAGTGCACACCAACAGACCCGAATAAGTTCTCTATTACAATTCGCACGTTCCAACGCCCTGTCCACAAGGAAGTCAAATGACTTCTGTTTCTTTGTGAAGTAGGATAAGCGTTCAGTACTAATTAAAGTTTTGACAGGAATACCAAATGCACAAAGCATCCCGTATTCGTCTGCACGAGTAATTAATACCTAATAGCCAATCCCAGCCAAAATACGCTTCAAACATGGCGACTGATCTAAAGAAGACAATGGTTTAAAGCACAGCTTTAGACGAATCACAATTTGTTAAGAGTTAGAAAGACACCACGAGAGAGAGAGAGAAATTTATTTATAGAAAGGCAGAGAGGTCGGCCTAAGCCTGCTATTAAAACCAAGCTTTGTCGTTTTCCAATAGGCAACCAGCGGTATGACACCCGACGAGATGATCATGTTCGACAATGCAGGGGTGAGTGTCTGGAGTGTCGTATCATTAGTTAATGCAACTGCTCGTGACAAACGTGGTGTGTACTTTAGACGGGTATATGGTAAACGTAGGTGTATTGACATATTGATGCGCACTCATGAGCATGACGTCCAACCTACCCTTCCTCCCAGCATTCAAGCCGGTTTAGTTGAATGCAAGCGGTGATCATTTCACCATTATTTATATATTCAAATTCAGGTTTATTAACGAACGATGTCACTTTTACGTAACAGTACATTCACAATTTTTTTATGTACGAGATATTTCCTTTCGGGTATTATATATTTAAGTGTAAGTACGATACTGCCAGTCATTTGAAAAGTCTGTGACCGTGAGTGGGAAATACAAAGCAAAAAAAAAAGTCACAGGCCTGCGCGGCACACGCAGCATACTCACAGCGTAAGATGGTGGAGCGGCTCAAAAGTAGCTCCAATTTGGGCACCACGCACAACGGGATCTTCGCCTTATTTTGACGAGAACGATCTGAACTGTCCGCCCGGCGTCGACGGCGAGCTGCGGCTTGTAATGCTCTCTGCACAGCAGTCTGCTGAGCTCGATCAAGCCTTACATCTGCAACTTACGCGTCGGGCACGCTGCGTTTACAGGCACCTTAACTAGATGGCGCCACCATACTGGCGGACGCTCGGCAGCTCGGTATCGCGTTGATTGCGCGCCTCGTCTGAATCGCATCTCGTCGTCTGCGCCTGCGCACGCTGCGGTAGCACGCGCCTTACCTAGATGGCACCACCATACTGGCGGAGGCTCGGGTCGTCTGCCCCTGTGCGCTTGGGAGCGTGTTATGGCATTTTTCCGCTGCTCGGTAGGAAGCGCTTGCGTGGCTCAGTGGTAGAGTATCCAACTCTCACGCAGCGGGCGCGGGTTCGATCCCTGCGGGAATCGGGCTCTTTTTTCGCATTTCCGGCAATAGCGGTTACAGCGGCGTACACCGCCGGCGGCGGCATCGTCGCAAACCGAAACGGCTCTTGGAATGAGCCCATAACAGCTTACGCTGTAAAAAAAAAAAACACGTTCCACAGGGTGTGGTTCGGAATATACTACCAAATGTGCAAGTAACACCAAGCAATATGACCAATATGGCAATGTATTACGTAACTGTTGCACGTTGCAGCACATTTAGTGCGATGAAATAGAACATAGAACAATTAATATAAAAAAGCATATACGAACCCGGGAAGTAAAGACTCGTGTTAGTACACTAACAATTGAGTTTATGTGCCATTATAAAAGACTAAGAAGACGGGCATGTCATTACATTGACGGGGCACTATCCCACTCTAGAGTGCTGTTAATAATTTTTTTATACCTTCAAGACGTGTCTTTGAATTTCTTTGAACAGCGGGAGCGCGCGGAGCGTCTGGCTATCGACCTCCTATACAGGGTGATAATTTTTAAGTTTTACGGAATTAAAAAAAAACCTATTGCAGATAACATAATTGTAGTCCTTGAGCTGCATTACTTCGAGAGGCGGACATTACTTGCATGAGAAATCGTAACACACATTCAACTTATTAACAAAATTTTCCCAATAATCTTCGGAATTAATTACGTTACGGTACCCATTGCAATTTACGAATTATAGCCGGTGACTTTGCAATCCGTATCCGCTTGGAATGAATTTCCAGAATGACACCAGTTTGGACATACGAGTATGCGCCATCAAACTCGCCGTAAAAATGCACTGTTGTTCCACTTACTTTTTTGCCAAAATGCTGTTTTATACATTGAAGCACAAAAGTAACTGGAACGCCCATGTGTTTCGTCCCACACTTTGGGAAATACCTCGAAACTGGTGTCATCCTGGAAATTCATTTCAAGTGGATGCGTCTTGCAAACTCACCGGCTACAATTCGTAAATTGCAATATGTGTCGTAAAGTAATTAAATAAGAAGTTCATTAGTCAATTTTCGCTAATTAGTTGAATGTGTTTCGAGTTCTCGTGCAAGCATTGTCCGCCTCTATGAGTAACGCAGTTCAACGACTAGAATAATGTTATTTGCAACAGGCCATTCTTAAAAATTCCGTAAAACTTAAAAATGATCACCCTGTATATTGACAATACGCGTATTCGTCCCTTTTTCATAACATGACCTTTCATAATATCTTAGTGTAGTGCACAAATTGAACGACGTACAGGGGACCAGCAACACGGATAAGCATCGATAGAGCCGCATCCAGCCTAAACCTGTGTGTTGTCATGTTAAATGGATATATATTAACGTGTCGTTTAGCTTCATTGTTTTTCGCACCGCTACTGCGTGGCAGAAGTAGGGTGGGGCGGGATTCACGTGAAATCTGTATAGTCTTTTCAGTATCATAGTGTGGCCCTTTGGGCAGCTTGAGAACGTTGAAGGTTACTTTGAAAGAAGAAATAAAAAAAGAACTTCAGGTAGGCTGTTTGCAGTTTTCAGGCAACGACAACAACCTCATTCGTATTTATTCAGCCTGCTTTGATGAGCCCGAGATTCTGCTTTTCTCCACATTGTGGCCCTACGTTCTTATCTGAAACACCTTCATATGCAGTCCAGTAATAACTTTCTTTATACGTATCACCCCGAGACCAAGTCCGTTAGCGGAAATAATCGCTTTTCAAGTCGCTTCAGTTGCAAAATGAAAAACTATTTTTTTGCTTAAATACCACGGTCAGATGCCGGAGGCAGAATTTCCGTGTACGTCGACAAAGTAACCATCTCCTCACGTTTCATATAACAACTTGTTTACGCAAACACATTCTGTGGTGGATTGGCATTTCGCTCTGCATCATGAATTTTATTGCATTTCATGGTATGTGAAACTCACTTCATGGTTGCCTTTTGTCGGCTATGACACGATGACCTAACTCACTTTAGTGTCCGTTTTCCTAAAAACTGGACGCAACAATTTATTTAAACCACCATTTTAACATAGTTCCGCATTCATCTGACATGTCTGACGGCGATTATGTTACGTAACAGATTCCTATTAGAATGAGTTAATGTACTGTACAAACTACTAATGTGCAAGGCGACTCACGCGGATTATATGTTCAGCTGCATTCTTACTGATTCCACATATATTCCTTCACCATTACGAAAACCTATGGAATTACGTTTTCACGGAGTACAGAATGTTCGAGAGAGGATGCTACAGAGCGACTGCTGCAAGAACAATTTTTGTTCTAAGATGATGTAATAGGAGAGGTTGGCGGCTTTAGATGGCAAAGAAAAATGTTAACCCAAAGTTATGAGGAAGTGTGTCACAGATTGCATCAATGAATTATTCAGCATAAACTCAAAGTTCATGCGTCTAGGAACGCACCGAAGATAAATACGTACAGTGTCGCATATGTAAACACAAGTAAATCGAATTTTCCGAGAACACATAGAGAAGTTCAGTTTCACAGATGAGTACACAAAACGTGAGTACACATACATAATGCATATACATAACTATTTTACAACATAACAAGCTTAAACGTACATCATACATGTCTTTCAGAGGAGTCTAAAATTAATTATAACCCAAGAACAGCCCTCCAGGTCACTGTGTTTTTCTCTTGTTCATTTGCCTTCCAGCGCTGCATTCAAGAAAGAGTCCAACCGTGAGAATCAAGAACGTGGAAAACTGGACTGTTGCACCGCATGCAGTCTGTGTAGTTAGGAAAACATCTGCAGCTCGGCTTTGCCGCAGCTGGTCAACCATGAATGAAATAAATCGTGAAATAAACAAACTGTGAAGTGTCAAGTTGTCTTAAACACTCGCACACTGAATGTATGAACTTGAGCATACTTTACAATTAGACGCGTGGCCCCCTGCGGTGGTGGGAGATGCTAATAAAGCCGTCACCTCGAAAGAATTAAAACTGATCTCGCATGATATGAGAATCTTAGGAATCGCATGGATTGCCGATTTTCCGCAAGATGACCATTTCATCTGTGCTTGTTCTACAGAACATTATATAATTGGAGTAGTGAGTAATCATTGATCCGAAATGATTAGGCAGCTCGATAACTACATTTGCACGTGTAAATCTACTTACATCATTCACCTGCCTGAAAAGTAGTTACTCATAATTTACTATATCCCATTTCATTCCTACAAGTCCTGTCTGGAGGAGCTCACAAGTACTCGATGGTGACTTTATTTTATGCAAATGAAACTAGTGCGAATTCAAAAGAAAAGGCAGAAAATATGCGTAAAAAAAACCTTTGTCGTGGACTACGGACTTGCCAGCGTGTGCGATCGGGGGAATTTATTCTGTGAACTTTGTGTAGCGCGTGTACAGAAGGTAAATTTTCTCCGTTGCAATTTGCCAAAGAAACGTTGTCAACAGCCACAGTCCGTCCCTGAGCCCCCCCCCCCCCCCCCCGCCCTCCCTCATTGGCTGCCGCAAGCAGATACCATGCTCTGCTCACATGCTGGCAAGCGTGTGAGCATGATATCCTCTCGAGCTGAACTTCACAGGTGGTGACAATGCCACAAATCTCATCACTTCTCGCAATGTCAAACTAAAGAATGTGTGGAAATCGACAAACTCCACGAGGCATTTCACAGGTTATGGAAATGGCTGATCATGGGCAGAAGCGTGCACAGCGTAACTTCGCACAGCTTCACAATGCTTGGTATATTATAAATATGTAGCAAACGAAGATGTTGAGTAACTTTGTGGAAATTTACTGCGACCATGTGCTTGCAATATATATGTATTTCAAAAAATTAAAGGGCAATAGGCCAGGAAGCTTAAATTCAGTAGATGTCACCCCAAAAGTATTGTTTCAGGCAGTGGCGGTGCATGGTATTTATCTTACTAGAAGAATGATGCACCTACACGACATGTTTGAAATGGCCTTAACTGTGCAGTGCGCCAGCATTTTAAAACTGTCTGTCTGAAGAAGAGCGCCACCCGAGTTATAGAAGCCTCTCAAGCAGTGATGGTTTAAAACAAGTCAGCTTACCTTGCTTTGCACAGAATGGAGTACCAGGTGGCATCAGCGATGTGGATGGTTAAGAGAACAAAGAAGCTTTGGCCATAAACATACATCATGTGGCAGCGATAAACACAAAGAAGCGCTATAACTATGCGCTGCCGGATTTGAAGTCTGCTGTAGACTACTTAGCGCACTGAGAAAAGCAGGCCTCCTTGTTATGGAGTATGAAGTACACAACTTATAAGCGAGCAACATGGAGAGAAAATCACCTAGAGATGTGAAAGCGCACTAAAGTTGTTCACACAAACCGTACCTATGCGGCACCCAAAACGAAAGCGTGACCTTAGAACTCACGCGAGCCGGGTTTTCAAAAAAATGTGTCTGCAGTCATTCACCAGCAGATCATCTGTTGATGACAACTTTTGTTCTGCGATAAAGCTTCTCGTGGTGAAATGCCTAGGCTGCCCTGCACAGAAAAATGACAAGGCCTAAAAGCAAAAGATGTGAAAATAACGGCATCCGATAATGTTCAGCTTAGTACCTGAAAGATGTTAGAATAAATGCAAGGCACCCCTTCTAACACTTGATCAATTTCGGTGTAGGCTAAGGACAGGGCCATTCCTGCAGCATTACATGCACCAAGGAGGTTGAAGTGTAGGTATGACTAACTCAACTAGAATGAGTTTCATCGGATGAATGAAGCAATTTCTTGGAAGTTTATGAAGATCAACAATCAAAGGGATATTGGCGAAGAGAAAGTCTCTGTGTCTCCTGGCCTATTGTTTTGTAGACACATCTGCACCTATGTCCCTATGCCCATTCGGGGATAATATAAACTGATAGGTTGGCTGCTAAGATATAAAAGAATATTCTGCACTTCACTTTCTGTGGATGCATGTGTTTATATTTGATTGGCGATACTGTCACGTGTAATGAACAGTCACTGCAAACAATATTTTCACTGAGCTATGCTTACGTACATATTCTTAGTTGGTGTTGCACAGCAAGAACGTTCCAAGTTGGGAAAGCACCAAATATACCAACGAATGAGCACAGACACATTCCATCACCAATGACGTTTCATCGAATTTTTGTTCAAAACGGAAATAAACTGCAGTTTTGACTGAATCAGAAGTGGCAACTCCACGTCATTGTACTAATGTAGCAGTGCGTCTTTGGTTCGGCTGGGTCAAGCAGCTATGTAGCTGTCGCGGGTCTTAATAAAAGGGTCTCCTGTGCATCACATTGCTGTGATGCTATTATTTAATTATGCTACAAGCGCCGTCAAAGACTTGAAGATAACACATGCATTACATCACATGTCGTAAATACAGGAAAAACACTGGGAGTAGAAGATTAAACCGCGCCAAATAAAAGTAAAGTGAGAGCGAAAACCGCTAAGAAGCTGTAAGGTCGTTGTGAATATGCGCCGTAGTTAACTCATGTATGCAGTCTTTGTGTTTAGTTTGAATGCGTGGTCGCTCGCCTTCTCTGGGGTCTCTGTGTGTTTGTGTATTTGTTTCCTTGCGATGTTGTGCGGCTAGCTCGCGACCGGAGTCGCTTCCCGAGGGCGCCTGCAAAGCGGCGGTGGCCGGACGGGGTTCGGGGAAAAAGGGAGCGGCAGGGGTTCTCGCGCACTGGGTCTTGCGAGTGCCATAAATCGCACGGTGCGCCGCTAGAGGCATCTGGAGAAGGGAGTTTTTCGGGAGTATTTGGGTCGGGAGCGAGACGGCGTGGGCAGCTCGGCAGGTTCGAGTGGCGCCGACCGCCGGTGTGAGTTATGGAGCCCGGACACGTGGTCCTGGGGCTGGGGGTGAGAATGTGCGCGGCTGAGCAGGCAGTGTGGTCTGAGACTTGAGAGACAACGGACCGATCTCCCAAGTGCCCGATCGGGGCGACGGACTGCCCCGAGGCCTTTGCTCAGCCGCATTCATGTGTGTACTCGCTTTCCTTGTTTATTATATACTCGCAGTGTAACCTCTGTCTTCTGCAATTAAATTCACTTATAATTATAGACATCCACGATTTCGAGTCCTTGAACACCGAAGCTCGAGAACAGTGCAGCGGCTTAAGGAAAGCCGACGAAGAGAAAGCAAAACAGCAAGAAAGAAGAACCCGGCGGTGGAAGACGGAAGAAAAACCTTACTGGCGCAGCCCGACAGCACATCTGTTCTCGGTAAGCCTTCGGCGGACGGCAGCGGCAGAGACAGGAGGTATCCGATCAGAACGCACGAAGGTAACAGCACTGCAACGACGTCACCATTGTGCCTGGTCAGGCGAAGAATCGGAAAGCGAGGGTGCTGCTCACGTGAAGGCGAGTAGCGAAGATCAGCATCAACGGGCCAACGGACCGAGCCCAGACTGTGCGTCGACGGACTGACGCATGGGGAGCGCTCACTAATGGACTTGTGAGTGCGCATCGGACAGTGCAATCCACTGATGGACTAGTGGCCGCACTTCATCAGCCTCTGATGGACTAGAGGAAACCCGTCGAAAGCTGCGTGGTGGTGACGACCGGCGAAAAGCGACTCCTTTCATCGGCTTCCAAGGACTGGAAACAAGGTGGGTGGCTTCCCTGCATGGTTCTCAGAGACCACTAGCTGTGATCATCTTGGGACTAGTGGGTGTTGATCATGAGTAGTGACGGGGAAGCTACGGGGCCGAGTGATGAGGTGGGGTCGGGCACAGGAGCAGACAGACAACAACTCGAATTTCAACATGAAACTCAGATAGCCTCAATGGAATTAGAACGTTTGAAGATTCAATTGCAAATTGAGCAGCAGAGAACACGGCAGCTTGAAATGCAGGAAAGTATAGACGATAGAACCCCAAACAGACGTCCGGAATCTCGCGAGGAGACCCTAGGTCGTTTTTCCAAAATGCTCAGAAGCCTTCTAACTCCGATCCCATCGGATCCAGAGGTTCCGGTGTGGTTGGAGGGCATTGAGGGCGTCTTTCGGTCGTACGGAGTGCCCGAGAGTATCAAAAGCCATCTCGTACTGCCGCTGATCGCAGGGAGGATTCGGCACATTTTTTCGAAGCTGTCGACTGACGAACTGAACAGCTACAGAAAAGTAAAGGAGACCATTTTGTCCGAGCTGAGGCTGTCGCCGGGCGATTATCTCAGACAGTTTCGGTTTGCAACACCGATGCGAGACGAAACCTGGCAGCATTTTGCATCTAGGCTCGAGAGCTATTATGCCTTCTATACGGCAGCGCGAAACGTAAAGACTTTTGAAGAGCTGTTTGCGCTTCAAGTCGCCGACCAAATTAAACAAACCTTGAGTCAGGAAGCGTGGAAATACGTTAAGCGAGAAGAGGGTAACGGATGGGCAACGCCGCATAAAGTTGCAAAGTTCGTTGAGGCGTACGAAGATATCGAGGGTAAGGGGTCTGCGCGGAGGCCGGTGACAACGTCGAAAACAGCGGGAGAATACGGCCGCGCAGCGAGCACAACAAAGGACGCGAGCGTTGTTGCACCGTGTGTGCCGTCGGTGAACAAGGGAGCCGCTCTGCAGAAAACGCAGTCCGCGTGCTTTGTGTGCAGTGGACCGCACTACGCCCGAAACTGCCCCAAGAAAGTGGCGACGCAGGCAAAAACCGTGCACCGGGTTGTCAAAGACCGGAATTCGGAAGCGGTGCCCGGTCGTCAACAGGCGGTGTCTCTCGAAAGCAGCGAGCTTGGGCCCGCCTGCGGTGGCACAGCAACCAAAAATAAGAGAGAACGAGATATACCTGCTTTGGAGTATGTTAACTTAAGGTGCGGCGATGTTCCGGTTAGGGCACTGGTTGATACAGGTGCAGAGATTACGGTGCTCCGAGAAAGCGCCGTGCCCGAAAGCGCAAAACATGAGATGGGAAATGTGACGCTGGTAGCGGCTTTCGGCGCAAAAGTCGTGGCGAAGTTGGCGCGCGTGAGGCTAAGCCTGGATGTCGGCGGGAGTGTTCACATAGCAAGGGAAGTGCCTGTAATGTGCGCGTTTACTGAGGAATTAGCGACGGACGACGCTGACTGTCTGCTCTCGGCAGAGGCATGGCACATGATTAAAGAAGCATGTACCGGCATGGAAAGCGGGCGAGTGTTCGAGGCTGGTTTGGACCTCACCTCCGATATTTGGGGAGAGGAGCAGAGCTTAGGCGACCCTGCTACGAGCGCAAACGTAGACCAAGCTGCCAAAGTTGGCTTAGTGGCGCAGGGAGAGGCGAGCTTTGACTATGTTAGAACAGAGCAAAATCAGGCCTTTCGGGAGGCGCAGAGAGCAGATCCGAGTCTATTCGATGCATGGAAACAGGGTAAGACAGGCAGCCATGGAATGTTTGTTCGCGACGGGATACTTTTTCACAAGGACAAAATTGCCGCCAGGGTCTATGAGCAGCTGGTTCTGCCTAGTGAGAGAAGGAAGGAGGTCCTGCTCCTTGCCCATGAGTCACCATGGGGTGGGCACCTTGGTATAAGGAAAACAGCCAATAGGATAAAGATGTCTTTCTATTGGCCTGGCGTTGACAGGGACATTAAACAACATTGTCAGACATGCCACGGTTGTCAGGTCCGGTCTGACCGTAAGATCATAGACCGTGTCCCGATCACGCCGCTTACCCGGCCAAGCTACCCGTTCCAGGTAGTTAACATTGATGTAATTGGGCCATTGAACCCACCATCGGCACGGGGACACAGATATGCTCTGTGTGTAACGGATTTGCATACCCGATGGCCAGAAGTGGTGTGTTTGACATCGCTCACGGCGCGAAAGACATGTGATGCGCTACTAGAGATTTTCTCGCGGACCGGTGTCCCAGAGGTGATCTGTAGCGATCAGGGAACTAATTTTGCGGCACAGATGACTCAGATTTTCTGCGAGAGAATCGGGAGCTCACCGCGATTTTCCACCCCAGAGCATCCGGAAAGTAATGGCTCCGTAGAGAGATGGAACCGCATATTTAAAAATATGTTGTTTCATGTGATCGAGAGAGATAGGAGGAATTGGGACAAATTTGTGCCTTTCTTGCTTTGGGCGTATAGAGAGGTGCCCCATGACACAACAGGCGTTTCCCCGTTTCAGATGTTGTTTGGTAGAAGCCCGACAGGGCCGCTGTCGATACTGAAGAAAAGCTGGACAGGGGAGGTCGACATACCAGATAACCTGAGAGAATCAGCAGGTCAATACCTTGAGAAGTTGCGTGAGCAGCTGCAGCTAGCTGCCGAAATGGCAGGACTGACGGCTAGCAGGCAGCAAGACGCGTACGCCTCCCAGTACAATCTCCGCGCCCGAGTAAAAACGTTCGACATCGGTGACGATGTCCTATTGTTCCGCACGGAGGAGCACGGGAAACTGCAGTCGAGGTGGCACGGACCATATAAGGTAGTTTCAAAACCGCGCCAAAATTCCTACGAGCTAATCGTGGAAGGCGGGAAACGAAAAACCGTGCATGCTAACCACCTTCGCCCCTATCATGCTAGAATAGGGCACACGAGCGTAATCTTCCACGACGATGAAGACTTCGGGGAAGTCGAGTGCAGCCCATCCTTGAAGGAACAGGGGGACAGTGAGTTGCCAGCGACTGCGACAGAACACTTGTCGCCAAGCCACGAATCACAGATACGCGCGTTGTTCCGATCCTACAACGACGTGTTTTCGGGGCAACCAGGAAAGGCGCGGATAGGTGAGCATCGAATTGCACTGTACGAGGGGTACACGCCGAAAAAGGGTCACCCGTATCGCGTACCTGACCTCCTTAGGAAGGAGATAGCCAAGGAAATCGACGAGTTGCTCGCTCTGGGACTAATTTACCCGACCACAAGTGCGTTTGGTCATCCTGTGGTGTGTGTTACCAAGAAAGACGGCTCCCTTAGGCTTTGTGTCGACTACAGAGCATTAAATGCAGGTACCGTGGATGACGCGTTTCCTATGGCTCGCCAGGAGGAGCTTATATATCGAGTAGGGAGAGCAAATTTCATCACTCTCATTGATCTTAGGCGGGGTTATTGGCAGATTCCCATGGGTGAGGAAAGTCAAGACAAGACAGCGTTTGTGACACATTTGGGCCAATTCGCGTGGCGTGTCATGCCATTCGGGTTGAAGAACGCTCCCGCCACTTTCCAACGGGCAATGAACGAGCTTCTCGCAATACATCAGGAATATTCCTGCGCTTATCTAGATGACATAGCCGTGTTTTCCAGAACGTGGGCCGACCATTTGGAACACCTCGAGCATGTTCTAATCGCTATGCGCGACGCAAGCTTGACGGCGAATCTGCAGAAATGCCAGGTCGCGGCGCATCAAATAAAATACCTGGGGCATGTCGTAGGCTCAGGGCAACATGGTCCAGACCCGGAAAAGGTTAGGGCCATTCGGGAGCTACAGAGACCACGCACAAAGCGCGAACTCAGGAGCGTTTTGGGTCTCTGCGGATATTACAGGAATTATGTAAGAGATTACGCAGAGATAGCTAAGCCACTAACTGAACTGACAGGGAGGAAGGTGCCGAATCAAATCCCCTGGGGCGTAGAGGCGGACCGGGCATTTAGCGATCTGAAGGAAGCCCTGTGTAGGGCGGCGATGTTGTCGACTCCAGATTCTTCTAGGCCGTACTGGCTGTTCACAGATGCGTCGGCAAACGCCGCAGCCGCTTGCTTGGCTCAGATGACCGAGTCGGGGGAAGAGCGGCCCATATCATTTGCGAGCCATCGCTTCAACGGCACTCAGATGAGATGGGCAACCATAGAAAGGGAGGCGTTTGCGGTAATCTGGGCCCTCCGTAAGTTTGACACGTGGGTTTACGGTGCCCGAATAAATATCGTGTCTGATCACAATCCTCTGACCTACTTAACTACGACGCACCCCGCGGGTGCGAAGCTTGTCCGCTGGGCGCTGGCACTACAACGGTACAACGTCACCGTCAGCCACAGAAAAGGGACGGAGCACGCGAATGCCGATGCATTATCGCGGCTCACGAGAGCCGATTGGGTGCCGCAGGAAAGCCGTGCAGGGAACCAAATGCAGGAGTAGCCCTTCTCGTGGTCTCTGGGAATTCTGCCCGGGAGCCACCCGGAGAGACTGCATGTGCTTTCATATGAAATGTGCTTTACAGTGTTTTATATCATGTCAATACGGCGTGTTTCTATTGTTAATGTAGCGGTGCACATGTACGCCATATTCAATGCCGTGTTTTGTTTTTATTCTGAAACTTGTCATGCTCCCAAGTGTGTTTTCACGTAAACAATTCATTACTTATTTATCATTTAATTATTCCATTTTGTGGTTTGTTTCCACGTGTGTGCATGCAGGATTCACGACGACACTTCGAGTTCATCGTGCATAACAACCAGTTAGGTTGTAATAACGATCTTGGGTGCGGGGTGTAAGGTCGTTGTGAATATGCGCCGTAGTTAACTCATGTATGCAGTCTTTGTGTTTAGTTTGAATGCGTGGTCGCTCGCCTTCTCTGGGGTCTCTGTGTGTTTGTGTATTTGTTTCCTTGCGATGTTGTGCGGCTAGCTCGCGACCGGAGTCGCTTCCCGAGGGCGCCTGCAAAGCGGCGGTGGCCGGACGGGGTTCGGGGAAAAAGGGAGCGGCAGGGGTTCTCGCGCACTGGGTCTTGCGAGTGCCATAAATCGCACGGTGCGCCGCTAGAGGCATCTGGAGAAGGGAGTTTTTCGGGAGTATTTGGGTCGGGAGCGAGACGGCGTGGGCAGCTCGGCAGGTTCGAGTGGCGCCGACCACCGGTGTGAGTTATGGAGCCCGGACACGTGGTCCTGGGGCTGGGGGTGAGAATGTGCGCGGCTGAGCAGGCAGTGTGGTCTGAGACTTGAGAGACAACGGACCGATCTCCCAAGTGCCCGATCGGGGCGACGGACTGCCCCGAGGCCTTTTGCTCAGCCGCATTCATGTGTGTACTCGCTTTCCTTGTTTATTATATACTCGCAGTGTAACCTCTGTCTTCTGCAATTAAATTCACTTATAATTATAGACATCCACGATTTCGAGTCCTTGAACACCGAAGCTCGAGAACAGTGCAGCGGCTTAAGGAAAGCCGACGAAGAGAAAGCAAAACAGCAAGAAAGAAGAACCCGGCGGTGGAAGACGGAAGAAAAACCTTACTGAAGCCCACAAGAGATTGGCGGCCCAAATCGCACAATAGTGCGCACAGTATGTCTGCAAACACAGCGCCATCTTGCATATAGTAGTTTGGGATTTGGACACCACCAAGTGCTTCTTGCTGCGGTGATACTCAACATGTATGCAACTACAGTGATGTGGCAGCACCTGCGTAAAATTATAATTAAAAAAGTTGTCGCAGTTTCACCCTGAAAGGCGAAGCATCAATTGCGATAGCAAATTAGTAGAGAGCTATACGGAGTAAGGATAGTAGCTTGTATCCGCTGTATAAACTTGGACATGCAGCAGCACCGGCAACACGCAGAACTGTTGTCGACGCCGTCGGCGTTTTGCCCGCGTTCGCATCAAAATGCGTGCGGCGTTGGTGACTGTTGCCGGAGCCTCTGATATAAATAGGCACTTGGTGCCGCAGCTAAACGTCGCCTCCCTTCCCTGCACCTCCCCCCCCCCCCCCCACGGCCTTTCGTGCGTCGAGAAGGCGCGTTTGCTCTACATATATGGTGATTGTAAAGGAGGAAAGAGACGCCTACTTCTGCAGCCCTTAAGGGAGCACGGCACAGAACGCGCGTTTGTTCTCCGCCGTGCGTTCACTCCCCGTGAAAGCGCGCGTCCCTCGCGCCCTTTCACTCGCACATACAGCGTTCGGCGGCGCGCGGCGACGATTTCATCTCCATTGACGTCATACGGAACCTCACGGCGACGGCGACGGCGACGGCGACACCGACGGCAGAAATCTGCTTTGGAGTGTCCATATAATTGCTATCGCAATAAAAAAGAAATTCACGAAGAACTGCACATCGGCATATGAAATGCGCAGAAAACAGTACGACTTACATGAGCGCTTCGCTGCCGTATAGGTCACCCGAAAAAGAGCGAGAGATTCTGGGATGCGCCGTCTGCTAGCTGCTTCCGGTTCGAGGCAGCGCAGCCGCCACCACTGCTTCGCCGTTGAAGCCTCTTGATGCGCTTCAAGTCCGGCTTTGTAATACTCGATTACCCGGTTGCAGGTGCGTACCAAAAGCATGGTCGGCTGTTCAGCCTTTCGTTACTCAAATTCAAGCGTTAAAGGTAAACGCATGTACACTTTCAGTATCCCTTGCTGAGTCAGCTGTGCAGAAGCATCAGAGGCTTGGCTGCCACTTCCAAAACTGTAACAAGGCAGAGACCATCCGTGAAGAAAAAGAAAATGAACGTACAGTGTCACTTATCAGTCGGCAATTAGCTGTGTAAGGGCCGACACGGAATAATTCCCCAAAATATTTCTTTCTCTAACATTGACTCAGGCAACCAGAACTATTTGAGTACTCGCATGCAAATATAGAGGTATTATGAAACATTGTTTTACGGTGCCAATTTAAGTGGTACACAGAGAGATACATAGATAATACTCGGCCCACCTTAGCTCCTTGAACACAGAAGTAATGCGTAGCCGTAATATGTCGGCGATATGGCCATTGTTGACAAAAAAGCGAAAACGTCTAACTACTTACGACTTCAAATGAACCTAGAGGTTCGACCGAGAAATGCCCTTGAAAGCGCGCAAAGTTATCAAACATTTTTATCACTAGATGCGCCGTTATACCGGCGATATTGGTTTTTAGCGACGATCACAGAGCAGCATTTACCAGACCGCTGTAGCCATCGCCTCAGTACTCGATTTTCTAAGTAGTTCTTCTATACGCTTGATAAATTACTGAATAAAGATAACTTTTTTACCTGTCTGACTGACCCGCAGGCAGAGCAGTGAGTGACAGTGCGGCCAAGCAGCGGCAAATGTCGTAGAACTAAACCTGTCAAAAACAAAAAAGGCGGCCAAAATGAACCCCCCCCCCCCCCCAAAGTTGGTTTATGAATAAAAGCATATCCTTGCCTTTCTTGCTTGTCATCATCGCGCCCAGAGTGAACTGAAACCTAGAACTCAGCTGCATGAATGGTACGACATTGCTGGTCGACAAAGAGGACGGAAAGCTTCGAACGACTGACAGTCGAAACCGCGCAGAAAAACATGTGCGCCGGGCATGCCGCTGCGTCGAACCAGAAACTGCCAGCAGACGGCACGCCCCACAATTCCTTGCGATTGCTCGTTTTACCGGTCACCTAGTAAGCATCAGAATATACACGGCCGAAATGTTTGGTGAATGGCGTGAGGGATACATTGGGATGATCATTATGTTAGGCAACAAAATGCACCCCTTGAGTAAACCTTGAGTAAATTGTGACGTCATATTTTAAAAAGCAATGAAACTTCCTAATTATCTTTATTGCCATGCTCTGCTGCGCAGTACTCGTGTCAGCAAAATTGTGCCACGCTATCGAAAAGATTTACGGCTTATCAATAGCTTCCGCAGGCAGTTACAAGTGAAAGGCCATATCGGCTCGTTATCTGCAATTAAAGCAGTATGCATGCTATTTAAATTCCACGTTGGCGTAGAGGTTTTTGTTGTAAATGAAACCATTCAGCTCGATGTCCCTGCAAGTCACTTTGCTTACAAACAAACGCCCAAGTGCAGCTCTGAAGCATTTATGTAAAGAGCACAGGGGGCAGACTTTCTCATTTTAAGGTCACAATTAGCTCGCATGCGCGGCTCCAATCATGACTGAAACCGAAAAATAACAGTTCAGTTACTTTTACGTTTATCAAAATTTCTGAGGATCGGGTCATGTCGCGCTAACCAGAACAATACTCCACTAGAACCGAAATAAATCGGTGCCATGGGAACTCTGAACCGGTAACCAGAACAATAATAACCCGATCTTCAATAAGGCGAATCAAGATAAATCCATTGTCGAATGTTGCGCACTAACCGTAACTGAAAACAAGTGGTTCTGCCGGGTTGCGTCCCTGGTTAAAATTCCTACTGCGTATTTCAATGATAAATTTACGGGCAGAGCGAAACATTAAGAAGCAGTCGATACATCCTTACATTTAGACGGCTTGTTCAGGTCTCTTGATGTCCGCCCAGCATACCTCTCGTTGACGGCAGCCAAGGACCTCTCAAAAAGCTGAAGCTCATCGTCTGACTTCAGGTAGCCATGGGAGTAGCCGTCTTCATGATGATGTAACCCTTGGAGGTACTTTTCGATCATTTTCTGTCGCTCAGGAGGCTCGCTTATTGTTGCATTCCGCGCTTTCACAAGCGAAACAAAACAACGCACGCCGAGAATATGACACGCGCGCCAACTTCTCGCTCATGTGGAATGAGCTGATCGGAACTGAGGCGCCGCACACCGACCGCGCCGCCAAACAGAGAGGAAAAAAAAAGAAAATGGTGATACGTCATCGAGACGAGGCCCCGCCCCTAGACGGATTTGTTGTGAAAACAGTCGCACACACCGTAGTCGCAGCCATCTTTCTAGAGGAGGCGTTGCCCAGGGTTGCTTGCTGCAATGTTTTGTGGCAAAGGCCACATAATTGTTTTAATATATTGAAAAAATCATTTGCGTCATAAGATTAATAACCTTCCCTTATTAGGACAAAATAATATGTGTGTTTTGTAATCTAAAAACGCTTCAAAGTTAAAGTTATTTTGAGGTGCGCAACAGCGGTTTTGGAACAGTGTGAGACGACATGGCGGACGTTAACAGCTGTTTGAAGGTGGCCTTTCAGCGCTGTGCGCTGTCTCGTGTGTCTTCTATGTCCGTGTCGTTCTGCTGGTGCTACAACATACTACAAGAGGCCCTATCAACGAGCCCATATAGTTGTCCTCATCGCATATGCAGTATTCAGAATTCGGATGAAACGAAGTCGTCAAGTCAAGGCAGAGAGACCTTCGTGCTACCCATGCTTAACGTTGGTCTCTGAAGAAAGAATGTGTGTATATTGCTCGTATTTACGCATAAGCGGTTCCTGCACTTAGCAATAATCTTGCACCAAATTTAGCAGCAAGCACCAACTCGAAAGTTCACGTCTGCCCTTGAAGCAAGCCGCAAATGATCTGTGTTCAATTACTGAACGTGCAATTGAATTGGTGTTGTCAATAATCTTAGCGCTAGCCTGGTTCGTTCATCGCCGCGCGTGTGCCGTAATTATGTATACGAGTCCTCTCTGAATAGTTTGAAATGTGTGAAAGCCGACACCACCATTTCTAGGAGCTGCAGTCACTTGTGTACGTAGCACCATAGTATTCTGACATGGGCGTCTTCTACTTTCTTGTCATGTGTCTCGCGCTGTTAGTATACTGTTAATCTGTATCGAGAAGCTTAAGTCAATATGCCGCAGTACGCAGCGCAACGGCGTATTCCCACGGCAAACATTAAATACCTTGTTAGGACTACGTTTGTTTAATAACAAAATAGAACGCTATAGTTTTGTATTCGTAGTGACAAGGGTAAGTTAAGAAGCTATGTGCGACAAACGCAGCGCTTATTCTGTGGACCAGACCACAAAATACACTTCAGCGGTATTTTGTGGACCAGACCACAATATAGGCTTCAGGTTTATTTTGCGGACCAGGGGACGCCAGGGGAGAGCATACTTTTCATCTTGCTTCAGCGATTTAGCTTTACGTTGTGGACCAGAGCCAGACCCACCAGACTGCAGCTATCGTATGCTATGCGCTGTAGCCCATAGCACCCAAGCAACCAACTTTTCTTGACGGTTTTTCTCGCCTGACTGATGTGGTTTTTCATATTAGCAAGTGGAAGCCGCGAAACGGAGCCGTGAAACGCGCAGAGATAACTTGGTTCATATGCCTGATGGGTTTAAAGTTTGAAACCCACTTCACTTCGAACTTTCCTGTCATTAACGTGTTTAGATTCTGGCGATGTTAGCTTGGCAAGTAACGTGCTAAAATTTCTGCTCGGGCGGCCTGTTGGTATGCCACTGGTGTGTATAACATTGCGCCTTCTGCATTACGTGTCCTCTCTCTGGCGTAACGTTATACAAGCCGATTTTAACACCATTTGTGTATGTCTAGCAGACGTGCACTTATTTTATATGATGTTTTTGTAAGACAGTGTCTCCGTACACCCGCTGTTGAAAAAAAAAGATGGGGGGGGGGGGGGGCGGCCTTAATTATCAGGCTGACGTTTTTTTCTACAGATCCTCTATCTGTTGCTAAACAGATGGAACTACATGTGCCATCTCGGCATCCATTATGTTTGTAAAGGGATGCATCTTTTTAACTATTGCTGTTCATAAATGTTTGTCTGCTGTGCATGTACAGAAAAAACCCAGAATGGTTATCAAAGCACACAAATAGCCATGTTAACGCAGATGAAATGAATATTTATTACAATGTATTGTTGGCAAAACAATGATTCTGACACAGGGACCACGATGGTAGCGATGTCAGCGGTTTTGCAAATACCATGGTTCCTACAGGTTAATGGTACAGGTACCATTGAAGAAGTGCCCTTGTATGCATTTCTTATTAGCTTTGAGTGCGAGAAGTTTCTTCGCCTCACCTGTTTCCTCTTCGTTGAGCCTTCTTTGGCGTGGCAGGTGCTGGAAACACTTCTGCAAGGAAGATGAACGAATTCAGGAACACATCTACTGCTGCATGTATTTACTTAATTTGTATGAAAGAATTGACCGAGGGCCCCAGCGTTCTTGTTAGACACAACCGTATGAAGCCAACAGATATCAAGAAAAGCGCAGCTTATTTGTAGTTTTCAATTAAAGTGCAGTTATGAGAAAAAAGGAAACTAATTTCTTGGCTGACTGGCAATGTAAAAGACATACCTCACTCAACGTTTGAGTGTGTTCGTCAACCACTTCAACGACTTAGAAGCATTTCCCATCTTTGGTGGCAAGGAAGCAAATGTGGGCCGGGCAGTTGATCGTGTATGTCCTGTATAAAATGGATACATAGGAGCAGTGAAGCTGCATTCCTGCTGCCACATACATTCACGGCTCTCCCGCGTGGTGTATGCCACACCTGTACCGTGCTATACCCTCCCAACGCCATTATTTCACGATTCGTAAAATGTCAATAAATTGGATTAAATATGGGGAGGAGTCAATAACTTACGTTTGTTTAGGATGAACACCTGTTGACACGGATTTGTGCGTTCTTCCGCCGTGCTTGCAGCTATACGTCAGGCTGTAGTAGGTCAGGTTCTCGTCAATGAGGCGTCTGATGCCTTTCTTTCTTGCAGCATGAACGGTTCGCGACTGACTAATCCGAAATTCGGTGTAAACCGTGCGCTCATAGTCGGCTATTGCCGATTGGATTTCCTCAAACTAGGAGAACTTTTGTCCCGCTTTCATGGCGTAAACCGCACAACACAAACACGTGCTGACTTTCGACGTTAAGGTGCCGGACGACTAGACTAGACAGCGCAGACTTCAATCGATCAATGCGCAACGGGCCGACAGGGGGAACTACTGCACTCCCCCACAAAATAAAGAAAGAAGTGTATTTTGTGCTCTGGTCCACAGAATAAAATGAGAGTTCATCCTGTGGCATGGTCCGCAGAATAGGCACTGCGCTATCCACATATCGGTCAATCTCGTTGGCATGCGTGTGCTTCTACCTGCTTCAGTACATTATCTTAAAAGTGGGGCTGAAAACCCCAGATTATTAAACACACATGCAACTGGAGCAGATATTATGGTTCCTTTCCTGGAAATGAAAGCCAGCATCCCTATCTGTTATGCTATGCCGGTATAACGTAAAACTATTCCAATCTGTTTTTAATCTAGATGGGCCATTAGCCCTCTGTAATAGGTCAGAATGGTTCTCGAGTCCAGCTCATATGAGCAGATGCCACGCACATGTGGGCAGAGCCTGAAACATTTTGACCTATCACGGAAGGCTAATGGCCGATTTAGGAAAATAACAGTTTAGAAAAGTTTTGCCTTTTACCGGCCTAGTCATGTACTTAACCTGTACTAGACCAATGTTAGAGCATGCTAATAGGAGCCATTTCAAACTAGATTATTTCGGCAAACTAAATAAGTGAAGCGAAAACGTCAAAGCAATATATAATCTGGTATTCCCAAACGAATTGTATTAGCAAAATCTTATGCTTTCGTGAATTGTCTGCATTAATCCAATGATCGAAACAGGGAAAACTGATCCCTTTTCTTGCTGTTAAAAAGCTGCTTGAATGTCAATAGCATACTACTTATTGCGCTGAGGGAAACTGTTAAGCATTGACTACATCTCTAAGCTCTTGTGAGCTTTCTTCATCAACAACAATCAACTAAAACTGTTTACCTCTGCAAGTTTCAGAATCCAAGCACTGAGATACTTTTTAGGAGGCCACATTAATTTTTTTTTATTTATAGGAAATAAAAAGTGTGCCTAAGTACAAGTACAGACTGAACACACGAGCGATGAAGGGGGTAAAAACAGCGCGTAGGACAGGATGAAAGCAGAGACGACGTACCAGCGCTATGCACGTCATCTCTGCTTTCGTCCTGTCCTCCGCGCTGTGTTTACTCCCATCATTATGAACTAACCAGCCGAATTCAGCACACTCCTGCAACTGCGGTTGCAGAATGCAACAGTGTCGGTAGCTGCTACGTCGACGTAACCGCTAGGTTCCACATATGTTTCTCCTATAGCTCATGGACCTTAGAGAGTTACATATATCATATTGGCCGGGCGACAAGAAGGTATTTCCGATGTTCAACAGGACGCAGTTTTCCCTCCAAAAACTGCAATCCTTAGTTTTCCGAGTGTTGGTCAGCAAGGCGGGAGATGGGGCGAAGCGGTGATGCAGAGCGGCGGTAGGGCGAAGGAGAACGTCGTCTGGCCGAACGGGAGCCCTGAGGAAGATGTGGAGACGCTGTAGGAGACGGAAAACGACGCTGCGTGAAAGCGGTAGGACCTGGGTAGTAAGCATCGTGTCTTCGGATCTCGTCTCACTCGAAATCGGCATGGCCTCGGCTTGAATCCAGGTGGCGGCGACGGCAGTAACGCGATATGTGGACCCGTATACCGCAGTAAAAGCAGACCGGACGAGGTGGACGCCACGGAGTATACGAAGGTGCAGCATGTGCTCTGGCGCCCATAGAGGCGAAATGGCCGCAGGTAAGGTCAGGAGGCCTAGATGGGACAGTGGCAGGCGGTATAGCAGCGACATCCGCGTATGCGGGCATCGGGAACGCTGCTGGGGCAACAGACGTTGTCGGTGTCGTCATGGCTGCCAACTCCTGCTTCACATGGTTGTGCAATTCAAACGTTGGGGATGGACCGGAAACAACAGTGGATCGCCTCTGTTGCGGTTCCTGAAGTTATTCGCGAATAATAGCGCGGATAAGATCACGTAAATCAGAATGAGATGGCAGGGAAAGGTCGTTGCCATGGTGAAAACAGAGGACTTAAAGCTGGTCCAAGCGCTGGCACGTCGATGTAATTTCTTGAACTGAGGTAGGATTTTGAACAGCTAAGGGGTTGAATGCGATGGAACCAATGCCTTTAAGAATGTGGCGAATGCG
Organism: Dermacentor silvarum; assembly: GCF_013339745.2. Classification (NCBI taxonomy): domain Eukaryota; kingdom Metazoa; phylum Arthropoda; class Arachnida; order Ixodida; family Ixodidae; genus Dermacentor; species Dermacentor silvarum. Next base: position 39,088,804 of record NC_051163.1, read on the forward strand.
TTCGGCTTCCGTCGTTCCCATGTTGGCATGTCGGCATAGAGCGAGGACATCTTCGATGTACGATGTATATGACTCTTGCGGAAGTTGAACACGCGCATCGAGCTTCTGTTTGGCGACTTCAGAATGGTCACATGAAGACGCAAATATTTGCCGCAAGCTGGTGGCAAACGCTCATCAGTCGGAGATGTCGGTTTTGTGGTTAAAATACCACGTCTTCGCAACGCCGGTCAGATAGAACACGACGTTAGTCAACGTCTGCGTGTCGGTCCACTCATTGGCCGAACTCACGCGGTTGTAATTGTCGAGCCAGTCGTCGACGTCATCCTCGCGGAGACCCGCAAAAACTGGTGGATCACGTTGAGGGCTGGTAATGGGGGAGAATGTCAATGCAGCCGATGTCGTGGGTGTGGGAGCGTTAGGGGTAGTGATAGTGCCAGCGGCCGACGCATAGGGGTGGCCGGGCGCAGGCGGCGACCGGAACGTAGCTCCAGGTAGGGCAGGAACGCAGGAGGACGTCGGGATCTTGACACACCTCCACCAATTTGAAAGACGGAAGACGACCAGGACAGGCAGCACTGGCAGACCCGTTTATTCCGCAGGCACGGCCCAGGCTCAAGAACGAAGAAGAAAAACGGGGATGATGATGATTATATACAATTGAGAACGATAAAGTACAATAAATGTGCTTACAATATACAGAATGGCAATGCAAGCCATAAAATTAGAACTGCCGAAGTAGGTGGAGAAAAACGATGTATTGAGGGAACTACAGAATAGGTTCAGGCCAGGGAGACTCTTAGAGGATAGTATGTTAGTACTAACTCAGTGCATATAGATTTCCGTAGCTCAGATTAGCCTTTATCGATAACATTTCTAGATATTAAAAGAGCCTATGACAACGTAGACAGGTAATTGTTATGGGGTATTCTTAAGTACGAAGGCATGGATGACGATTTCGTGGAGCTCCTGAGGGAGATCTATAGAGACAACCGAGTACAAGTTGTATGGGAAGGTCGAAAAGGTAATGAAGTGGTGGGAATTCACCAAGGACTGAAGCAAGGATGTCCTCAGTCTCCATTGTTGTTCACGCTTTACGTTACGACTGGAGAGCAACGAATTAGGGTTTAATTTATCCTACATGTGTAATGGACAAAGTGGTGCCACAGAAGGTCCCCGGACTGATTTACGCAGACGACATCGTGCTACTAGCGGACAATAAAGAAAATTTACAGATACTTGCGAGTACCTGTGGCAACGCAGCGACAAATAAAGGCCTTAAGTTTAGCACAAAGAAAGCAGGAATTATGATCTTTAATGAAGAGACCAGTAATTACGTGGTGTCAGTTGAACAGCAAGTCATACCCATAGTCAAGCAATATAAGTACCTCGACGTATACATAAACGAAGGAAAGATTTACTCAATCAACCAAAAAGATCACTGAAACTAAAGGGGAAGCGGAATGCAACAATAATGAAACACAGAGCACTGTGGGGCCACAATAAGTTTGTGGTGCGTGGAATCTGGAAAGGAGTAATTGAGGTAGCGCTAACGTTCGCAAATGCCATTGTATGCTTAAAGGGTTCCTGAACCTCTTTTCATCGAAGTCAAGAAAGACATCTGAAGTGAAAATAGGCTATTTCAGAATCACTTTGCCGCAAAAAGTACTTAAATGCGTTCAGCAGAAGCGGAGTTATCGGCAATCAAACACGGCCTCCGTTGTGCTCCGATTCCTCCTCCAATGCCTTGCACTGCGAAGGCTACGGCGGAGACGTCACCGGGACGTCCGAGACTTCACCGTGGAGCACCGCTTCAAATTTCCGATCTGGTGCCTACGCCGCGCTAAACGTAACCAATCACAGCTGTCCTCAGAGAGCCGCAGTGCGCTTAGCCAATGGACTCGTGGCGGCACCCCGTGGCGGCCGCGGGGTAGCCGACCGCAGCGACCAATAGCAGCCGCGTATTGGAGTGTGCTTTATTACGAAATAAAGCACACAGAAAAGAGCGAGGATCATGGGGTTTTTGAAACGAGAGCGTTTGAGAAAAAAGGTGACTTCGCGCTCCGCTTGCGAGCTCCACGGACCGCGTACGACAGCAGAACTTGGCTGAAATGTTCACAGCAGCGTATGCTACCCGCGGCCTATGTTATTTCAACAAGCCCGAGGGGTGGTTCAGGGCCCCTTTGAAATCAGATATCCTCTCGGGGTTGTAAGTTAACCAAAGATCAGCAGGCCGGATGGCTTTGGGAGCCCACGGTAAAACCACAAATGATGTAGTGCAGGGTGACATGGGTTGGGCCTCTTTGGAAGGCCGACAAGCACACAGCAAAACTAGTTTTGCAGAAAGACTCGAGAACATGGATGAAAATTAATGGGCGGCTAAAGTGCACAAGTATCTGTATCTGAAAAGCGTGGACACAGAATGGAGGAAGAGGTCACGAAAGTTGGCAACCAAGTACAGCTTAATTGAAACTGTAAATACAAATCCCGGAGCCATCAGAAAGAAAGTGAGAGAAATAGAGACAGGGAATTGGGTGCGAAGAATGGAAACAAAAAGGACAGTGCATATGTACAAGAATGTGAAGAAATAAATTAGAAGGGCAAAATCTGTGCGATAACACAAAGGGCAGTACCTTGCTATTTGAGGTTCGAGCCGGTTGCCTAAGGACCAAAACATACTGGAGCAAATATTTGCAACTAGATGAGGCATGTGTATGCTGCAAAGAACGATGGTAAAATATTCTTTAGAAATTTTTTTATTCATTCTATGAAACAAAAAAAAGATGTTGGTAAATAATTCGAAGAAATTAAGACCAAAACTTTATTCTCCAAATTTCTTGTTGTAACCTCAGTACTGTCACGTAAGAGCAACGACATCAAGTTAATTTCTTTGTTGTACTTCGGCCGCTTTGCCAACAGATAGGTTCTTCTAACTTAGTAGATTGAGCCGTTGCTTCCTTGAGAGCGAAGTGTAATTCTTCAATGAAAAACAGCTAACTAAAGGCACATGCAAATACTTTAAAATCCAAGTTGTCTTGGCAAGCCATTGCGGGCTGATGATTTTTCAGCCTCACCATGGTAAAAGAAGCTTTTTTTCCATTTGGGAAGCGCAAGGAACGAATATGTCATAATTTCACTTTTAAAAGCGAAGCTTTTTTTTGCGAACCTCGACGGGTTTTCGTGACCGTGGTTACTACGTGGCTGTTCTGTAGCCGAATAGGCCAACCAATCATAGCGGAGGACGCACATGACATCAACAGCACTGGTTTCCTTGCACCACCACGAGGTGGCGCTCACCTCTCTGCATCCGTCACCTCTCTGCTCTCACCTCTCCGTGTCACCGACCCGTTTCATAGGGGATGCCATTAAATCATCATCATCATCTCCGTGAAATTTTGAGGAAGAGAAAGAAGATTAGAGAGATGTATACAAAAATACTAGAATGCAAAGCATGTACGAGTAAGCATACCTGAGTACCTCAAGCAAGCTTGGTGACTATTTGTCACCACCCAGTTTCAAAGGGGAAGCCAATAAATCATCATTACCGCGGCAGCGGCGGCGGCGGCGGCCGAGCCGCGGAAAGCAAGAAAAAAAAATGCCGCCAGTTCCAAAAAGTGAAATCTGTCGAAACAGCGGAGTTGTGGTCGTTCTGTTTCTGCGATTGTCGCATATGTTTTTTTTTTTTTTTTAACAGCGATGGACGCCGAGCGTCGGCCATCGTGCGAAGAGCGCGCGGCGCAAACACCTGCTATTTTAACCCGGCGCCTCTCCTCCTCCTCCCCGGCGCGCGCTCCGATTGGTCGGCTGTTCTGCTCCCGACGAGCGGATCACGTGACCTCTTCGATACTGCTCCTGCGAGACGGCGCCGTCATCGACGGCACCGTCGATGCCTTCCCGACATCAAGCCTTCCCGACATCATATGGTAGACGGCCATGCACTGAGGGTGTGGCCGACGCGCCAGGTTCCTGTGACTGGGTCCGCGAATGTACGACCTTTTTGAAAGGCAAGGAATTCATAGATTTGTTAAAGCTCCCCACGAACTCTCTCGCAAATTCTTACGAGATCTAAACGTGGACGAGACGTAGATAAACAGTTCCGGGCAGGCTGCAACTCCTCTGAAAGCCTCGGCTATATACTCCCGCCAATGTCATCGCACGCACCACGCAAGAATTACACAGCACGAACACTATCGTAGCATATGCTGGTAAAAGATTGAGGGAGGGCGGGTGGAAAGTGAAGGTGGAACCTCACCACAAAACCGCCATCGGCACCAGAATACCGGACCTCGTTCTCACAAGGGAGAACAGGTCGGTGATTCTAGATGCTCAGGTGGTAGGGACCCGGATCCCCCTCTCCGATGCACACGCGGCGAAATGCTCAAAATACAGTGAGCCCTCACTACTTAAGCAAGTTTCTGTAATACCGGAACGCCCAGCTTTTGTAACTTCAATCACTCTAAATTTCAGGGGGATCTGGTCAAAAGAAAGCCATCGGTCTCTAATTGACCTTGGCCTCAATAGATGTGATATCAAGATCATAACAATACGATGTTTGCAGGGTGGCCTCAGGTGTTTCAGGGCGCACCACCGTATGACGACTGTCCTATGACGAGTGAAGTTAGCGCTCGTGTTCCACTGGCCCACCTCATTTAAGCAGTTAGAGAGCATTGGGTAGCACTGCCCTGAATCAGTGCTACGCAATGCCTTCCCGACATCAAATTTAGTAAATGAAATTCGTTCTCGGAGGCAACACCTTCAAAATCTTACGCTATAGAAATGCGTCATAAATGCGGCACAAAACTGGCAACGTCTTGGGCTCACGTGCACAAACTTTACACTAGGGTAAAGGAGCGCTGAAGTACTGATCACATGACTTTTTTTGCGTGCCGCGTTTTGCGCTTTTATGGTAGTTTCGAATTACGGTACGAAGCCTGAATTAGTCTATCCCCACGAATAACTGATTTAGTTGCAGCGCCTTATGCAACCACTTCAAAAGGCGCAACAAGCGAAGCGTGGCTTTGGACGTGAAAAATGTCCTTCATGCCAGCGAAAGTAGGGGTGGCGGTCACGAGATATCATCATCATCATAATCATCATCATCAGCAGCAGCAGCAGAAGCAGCAGCCTATATTTATGTCCACTGCAGGACGAACGCCTCTCCCTGCGACCTCCAATTACCCCTGTCTTGCGCTAGCGTACTCCAACTTGCGCCTGTGAATTTCCTAACTTCATCATCCCACCTGGTTTTCTGCCGTCCACGACTGCGCTTCCCTTCTCTTGGTATCCATTCTGTAACGCTAATGGTCCACCGGTTATCCATCCTACGCATTACATGGCCTGCCCAGCTCCATTTCTTCCGCTTAATGTCAACTAGAACATCGGCTATCCCCGTTTGTTCTCTGATCCACACCGCTCTCTTCCTGTCTCTTAACGTTAGTCCTAAGATTTTTCGTTCCATCGCTCTTTGTGCGGTCCTTAAGTTGTTCTCGAGCTTCTTTGTTAACCTCCAAGTTTCTGCCCCATATGTTAGCACCGGTAGAATGCAATGATTGTACACTTTTCTTTTTAACGAGAGTGGTAAGCTCCCAGTCAGGATATTTTTTTTCTGCCGTATGCACTCCAACCCAATTTTATTCTTCTGTAAATTTCTTTCTCATGATCAGGGTCCCCTGTGAGTAATTGACCTAGATAAACGTACTCCTTTACAGACTCTAGATATGACACGAGATATCACGCACAACTAAATGGTGCTCCAGTCAGTTCAGTGTGGTGGTTGAAGGCTATAAAATCATCATGTCGCCGAACGCTGCCATGCTTTCCCATTCCAATTGCGCGCTTCTTCTTGAAAACTTGATGGAACCTTCTTTCCTGTTTTCTCCCATCGAGTGCTGGTGGACTAAGGCTTCGGCAGCATGGTCATAATGCTAATTAATTAACGCTTCAGTGGTGCCTACTGCGTCAGGCCGCTCTGTCATGTTTTGGTGGCGTGAATGGCCTGCTTTTCCACGTCGAAACCCACGTTAGATTTTGCGCGCGTTTTGAGATGAAAAGCAGCCCAGCTTTATTTATTGTTATTACTATTTGTTATTTACTCATCAAGAGCAATGTTCGCAAGTCAAGCCAATGTTGATACCCTTATATTTTGCAAGAAACTGGGCTTTAAACCAATTTCTACAAATACCCTCTGCACACGTGCAAAGAAATGCATTGCTGTTTCATCTGACAATTTAGGATAATAGTTTGTACACTTCAAGAAGATTGTCTGAAATAGCAATGCACTGCACATTTTATGTACATTGATGGCATTTTACCAGCCCTGATTCAGTCGGACTCAGTGCCCGCACAGCGTATATAATTGAAAGGCGCAAGAGCAGGCGCTAAACACGAGTAAATCGGGGCAAACAATGCCGCAAAGCATTCGATTTTCTGAATTATTGGATCGATAATAATGATGACGATGTTTACTGGCATTCGTATTGAAACGGGACGGCGACATGTGGTCGCCAATTAAGCCTGCTTGATTTAATTAAGTTTTACTATAGCGCATACACACTGATACACCCCTTGCCGAACGTATCATGATGCAAATATGAGATAATCAAGGCGTATTTTAAGGTATTGTTAAAGACACATGAATCCTCGATAAAGCCCAGTCCAGGTTCAGAACGACAATTGACGACTCTCCGTGGCAACAAAGGGAAGGCTACGGAGGAATAGCACTCACGTGTCACAGCACTCTAGAAAATAGTCCAGCAGTTACATCTTAGTTTGTTGCAGCTGGGTAATAGAACACATAAACATCTTTACTACTGCACCTGCAATAAGATATGAAATGCATAACGTACTGTTACACTTGAGATTTTTTTTTCGGTTTAATTTCCAATATTATGACGCCCCTTACTGTCTACGCAACCTTGTGTAAAGTCCTGTGACACAAAAATCATCCTGCATACGAATATGCGCATGATAAGGCTCTAAGTTTCCACAAATTAACGCAACGTGAAGGTTGTTTTTTTTTTCTTTTTTCCTTTTTTTTTCTGTGGAATGCGGGTATCGAAGGCAATTATCCACCACGGACTTCAGTCTCACGTCATTGAGTTGATTATGTCATGACCCTGATCTCTCATGGCGTTGCAAAAACGGAACCATTCTGGCGAAAACAAGGAAGAATAATAAGCTGGCGTGCTTTGAACGCCACTGCAACTCAATAAACGGCAAACACAATACATAAAAGACAAATGAATCATATGGCAGAACTGTCCGTGATGTTACACACGCACTAGCAATATGTTATTGCATTCGCGGCATTGTTTTTCTACCGAAATCAGAACAGATTTCACAAAGCCCCCAATGACCTCATCCAATATCGGGAAATCGATAGGAACGCGTGGTTATCTGTGTCCGAGCCATATCAACATTGATTATCTGCATCGTTCGAGTTCGAGTTCCGCGATTAGCGGTACCGGCAGTGGCTAAATATAGACAGCCCTTTGCCAGTGGAGTCAGTCGGGCTTTTCGGCGCTGTGCTTGCCGGAGCGCACTGCCATTTGATCTCAACTTCTCTGTCGCTCACTTTATCTCTTCGCATCCAACGTTACACAGCCTGACGATGTCGGGAAACGCAGGATCTCAAGCGACCCAAGAGAACGGCAACGACGACCGATCGCTGTCTGCTCCGGCTCAGAAGAAAGCGCCCGTCACTCCCGGACCGTACCGCTGCGTCTCCAAGCCCGGAGCATTCGTCACCCTGTTCTCGCTTGTCGACGTGAATGAGAAACGGGACTCGGTCATCGCGGGAAATGCTCAGGAGACGATAGAGAGCGAAGTGGACACCATTGGGGGTTACACGTTCGGGGTTCGATGCAGGCTCGAGAAAGACGGGGCGGGCGAATTGAGCGCGTCCTTTATGCTATTCCTGTACGGCGGGCAATGGGATGATTACGTGGACTGGCCTTTCGCGAAGAAGCTGACGGTGATTCTGTCGCACACCGAGGACCAAGACAGGGACGTCAGGTTGCCCGTGTGCACGGATGCTGAATGCGAGCTAGTGAAGAAGCCAGCACCAGGCTGTTGCAACAAGGGACATTGGACAAAGCCGGTGAACTGGGCGGAGATCGAAGAAGCCGGGTTTGTGGTGAAGGGCACTTTGTATGTCAATGTGGAACTTGAATAATTCCCATAGCACGACCTGGCTCATTGTCGCGTCGAATTCTGGGTTTAATAATGAGCGGTGTGGCCAACCGGAAGAAGGAAGTTTGGTGATCATATCTATATAAAATGTATTTTAGGTCTATACATTTATTGTTGCCTACAAGCACGGCCCACTGGGCATACGTGAGGCATTCATTTGTGGGTGACTACAAAGTGTGTTTGAGAGTGAGACAAAATAAACGTTAAGAAAATCGTACGTTTCTGGCTCTGTGCTTTCGTCAAGGTGGCCGCCTCAACCAAGTGCCACGGTGCACGCAGCCTCGTTTTCTCATGTTGCGAGTTCGTCTAGCCGAAATAATTGCTCAATACAGCAAATTTCCTCGGACCATCTGTTACGTACTTTAGACCTCTGCTGGTCACTGCAAGCGGCCCTCGCATTTAACAAGGGATATAGAGCGGAAAAGCATTGCGGAGCAAAGTTCCGGCGTTTCTCCGCTCGCGTTGGCGCATTGAGCTTACACTTCAGAACTACCGCTCTGAAAGGTTTGCTGAATTGAGTTAGAGGTTCTTACCAAATTATGTTAAAATGATATGTGAGTCAAAACTGTCCTATCCGTTAAGCGACGCATCGGATTCTCCAAGTGTTGTTGGAACATTTTGAATATGTATTGTAGGCTTGCTGTAAAGGCTGTTGGACACGACAATGAAAAACTTACCCGTGCCACTTACTATCTCAATATTGAAAATAACTTGTGTATTTTGCATGCCAAAACCACGACCACGCCATAACGGAGGACTCCGGATGAATTTTAACCACCTGCACTGGTTTTATAACGTGCGTCCAATGCACGGTACGCGGGCATTTTATACATTTTGCCCCATTTTAATGAGGCCGCCATGGTCGGATTCCAACCCGGCATCTCTTGCTCAGCAGTGCAATTCCATAGCCACTAAACTAACGCGACGAGTTAGGACACGTTCATAATGCATGTGTGGTATCTTGGAAAACTTTCTGAATACTTGCAAAATTCTTGTTGGGAATTTTTTCCAACAAAGCTTTAAGCTAGTTCCAGTGCTGCGAACATCAAGGAACTCCAGGGATAATTTCTTAGGTCTAGGGATTTTATCCAATATTTAGGGAAATAGAGAAGGTAGCCCAAATATAGAGAAATGTTGCGCCATAGTTAACCGGTGTAGCAGAAATGCGCAGTGCATGTGCTACAAGCCACTTGCGTCGGCGGGACTGCTGCGACGCCAATGATACGTGGGACTGCTGACATGACCGCATGTTTTGATGTCAGCCACCGTAAATTACATTCGTATTAGCAGGCATAGTATGATGTATGGCATTATGTCACACACCCCGTGAACGAGGCGCCAACGCTGGGCCAAATTTCAAAGCCGACGTATCAGCTTCCGAAAACCACCCCACGAAAGCAAGGACAATTAGTAAAGGGTACCTCTGGTGCGCCAGCGAACGCCAGTTGCGGTCCAAAGACCGAGTCAGAGCCCAGAGCTGTGAAAACACAACAAAATATATTCTTCAAACAAGGCAGTTACATACACACGTGCGCACTTCGGCTAGACACATCACAATTCAATTCAGATGGGTATTAACGAAACACTGGAAAATAATTAACGACAAATGCCAAGATTGTTCCAAGAATCGTTCCAAGAATCTCCAAGAAGGAACTTCTTCCGGAAATGCAGACGCTCCATGAACTCGTCGGTTAGCTTGCCGGGGAATCCCCTTCTTCCGCAGACAGTCAGTCTTCAGATCACATCTCTTCAGTGGCTCAGTCTGATCCCCGCACGCTGCTTTTATTGCCTTCGCCGCGGCTTCTCGAACCTTTGGTCGGACTCGTGATCCCGTAGCATGAACAAAGCCTGGGAAACTTCTCATAATTTCTCGCGTTTTGGACCGCGGCCGTCGGCGCGTCGTCGAGTAGGGTGATGACTCATCCGTCAGCGCATGCTCAAGCTCTAGTGTTCTCTCTCTCTCGACTCGCCGGGTGATAGGGTGTTCGCGTTGTAGTGCACGTTAAAGAACCGCAGGTGGTCAAAATTAATCCGGAGCCCTCCACTACGGCGTGCCTCATCATCAGAACTGGTTTTGGCACGTAAAACCCCAGAAAGAAGAAGAACGAAGTTTTTAAAAAAATTATGGGGCTTTACGAGGTAAAACCCCGATCTGCTGGCTGAATTCTGAAATGATCCACTTCGGCGATAGCATCGCCTCGGCGACCATACCTCCGTCAGGCACGCTGATTGTCGGGTTGAGGAAAATTGGATGACGTCGTGCTGAACCAGCCAATCAGCCAAACCTACAGTAAAACAACAAGCTAAAATTTGCTAAAACAGCTATCAGCGCGCGCTGTTGGCCGAGGCGTTGGTACAATTTTTGCACACGCACACCAAAAATGCACGGAAGCCTAGCCATAAACAGCTTCGTTGTAAAAATTCACCTACGATTACGATACTCCCTAATACGAATAAGGTGTTTTGCATTCGCGATACATTATGGCAAAGAATTTGATTCTGAACGACAGGGTGGTCTCCGCGGCGGCGATGAGCCTTTGCTCGGGCAGTTTGTTGGATAGCAGTGGCAGACGAAACATTTCCACCGGTTTCGTCGCTCATTGTTCAGAAGCAAAACGTGAACACGGGAACGCGTGGCTCGCGCGGAGCGCATTCTCTAGCGGTGGCGAGGCGGCAGGCGAAGTAACGCATGCGCAGTGGATCCGCAACCCACGCCAGGGCTTTGTTTCCGCGCTGACCGCATGCCTGACCGCCGCAGGCGCTCCGCTTTCCTCCACATCCTTTCGCCATACCCTCCTCCACTTTTTACTTCCTGGTTGTGCTGCACCCTCCTCTCTGCTTCCCTCCTCACGTCTTTCATCCCTCCCGCTCCGCTCCTCCTTCGCTTTCATCTTTCGCTATGCTCGTTGGCTCGGTTACGCCGCCGACGACGCTCGCCGCACGATCGGGTGCCTTAAGACTTACGCTCTAAAACACCAGCGGAATGCGAGCAGCGCGAGCGTGTTGCGGCGAGGGCGAGAATGGTGTGCCGAACGAGCACGCGGCCATGTTGGATTTGTTACGGATTGTCGTGGCGTGGCTCTATACGCTTTGCGCTATGCCCCGAGTTTACCAAGTTAGTTTGTTGCAAAGCCTGAAAATAAAAACGTATTAACTTGTTGCGAAGTGCTGACAGTATAAGTAAATAGTCAGATGAGAGAAATAAAAGCAACAGTTCGATAAATTTACTATTCTACAGGGCTTTATGCGTTTGCCTCTGCCCCTAGGAGGTGCCGGTGACAACAGAGACATGGACACCACTGGCTCCACGCATATGTCCCTCCCCTGGCCGCGCTCCGCGGTGGGGTACTGCGGCTCACGCGGCCATAGAGTTTCATACAATTACTAGAGAGAATTGTGGCGCTACTATCTGCAGGAGCTGCAATAAGCGTGGTTTAGCCAGCCTGAAAATGATGGGTAGTACATGTATTTGACTTAACTTCATCCCTCTAGCTTTAAAACGGCCTCGTGACTTTGGAAGCGGATCATTTTCAACAAAGTTATAAATTATAAATATTTCAATAAACATTATTAAAGTTGTCCGGTTGCAGGATTCGAACACAGGACCTCTAGCATTGAAGCACGATATTGAAGGCATTACTCCAAGGCCGCATGTTCAAGCGGAACCACTGCAATTAGCAGCTACGTATTATACGTCCATACGCGTTCGCAGAGTCTTGTTGGCTTGTGCATTAAAAAAAATGTGGTTGATCCCTCTTATATAGGAATCGGTATAGAACACGAAAGTGAAACGTGTCTTCACAGAAGTAGTGTAATGTTTATTGCACATTGATATATAATGTCTATTGGTGTTTTGTGGCTAAAGCGCCCTTAGGCGTTGATGCACCCACGCTGACGCCTGGTGGCACGTCTCCTCCATCACGACTACCAACGTCGATGACCATGAGCAACCGTCGTGCATATGGAAGCTGCACTACGCTGCACACGCTAGCACAACGCGAAAGACGAAGCACGTAACTGAAACACTAATACAACGCGCAAGACAAAGCACGTAACTGAATCGTCACCGAGTCAAATCAGCGCGTACAGCGCGTCGTAATTGCAGCCTCCGCGATCAACTTCAGAAACATTTTCAGAGCTAATTGCGGAGGCCACGCTCCGCGTGCTGAGTACGGTGAACGCCACCTAGGTGGCGTTGGTAGTACTTCTTGATGCCAGCGTCCCTTCGAATGCTGGCATCGAGGCGTCGTAGTGCTGAGACCACCGAAGCGTTCACTGTCGGTGCGCGTTAAGCCCGGCCCACATTCAGCGTTTTCACCGGCGTTTCCTGCCGTTGCGTCTCTCGGCGTCGTTGCATTAACGGCGCCGGAGAGGTGACCCAGCCACATGAGACGCACGCAAACAGCGCCAGTCCAGCGTCGCACAATGTGACCAGACAGATTTAACCAGAAGCAGTGTGCAATGTCATTCAAGTGAACTATGAGTAAGGTTCCCGATTAAGGTATTTAAGCCCTGTTTATAGTCTGCGGCACACATACACAAAAACATTCACGGCAGCGCGCTCGAAGGTACGAGCGGCTGCTTTCCTCAGACGGCGCCACCTCGCCGACGAGACACTGGCGCCACATGGTGGCACGCAGCGAAATGGTTGCTGCGGAAGTCGCTTGCAAAGTTGCCAGCAGCGCGGCCGCGGCCACGCGCTGATTGGTCGGCGCCACGTCGGCGTTCATCGAGCCGCTTCCGGCGGCGGCGCCGGCGCCGAGATTTCTGGTGTGCCTTGAGTACGACGTTTCGGCTTGGCGCCTCCCTCAGCGTCGACGCTGAGCGGCGCCGGGTGACGAAACGCCAGGAAACGCCGGGAAAACGCCGAATGTGGTCGGGCCTTTAGGCGTTGATGCACCCACGCTGACGCCTGGTGGCACGTCTCCTCCATCACGACTACCAACGTCGATGACCATGAGCAACCGTCGTGCATATGGAAGCTGCACTACGCTGCACACGCTAGCACAACGCGAAAGACGAAGCACGTAACTGACACACTAATAAAACGCGCAAGACAAAGCACGTAACTGAATCGTCACCGAGTCAAATCAGCGCGTCACAGCGCCGTCGAATTGCAGCCTCCGACGATCAACTTCAGAAACATTTTCAGAGGATAATTGCGGAGGCCACGCTCGTTGTGTCGAGTCCGTCGGTGAACGCCACCTAGGGGGCGGTTGGTAGTGCTTCTTGATGCCAGCGTCCCTTTCGAGCTGGCATCGAGGCGTTCGTACACTCTTAGCACGGTAACGTTTATGTTAACCTATAATTGCGAGTAACTTATAAAATAAAGGTTACGGGGTGACTAAAAAAATTTGATCTTTGTATTTTCGTGAATTTCCGTCGCGGCTAGAGGTTACATGTGCCGAAGCGTCTATTTTAAAGGTTACTGCAACGCCAAATGTCTTGTAACCTTTAGGTTGTAACCTCTAAACGAGTTGGCATTCGTGGCTTAGGGGACCTACAGTATGGATTGGAAGTTTACTTATTATTGTGTCGTATTGCGATCCTGATGTGGTGTTTTTAGGCGGGACTAACCTACACGATATGTTGTGCGGCCGAGGGAATGAGGCAGGTTGGACTAAATTAATATTTTATTGACACCAGTGGGGATCTTTGGTTTCACAATGTAAAAAAGAAATTTAAATCTTGCACGAGCGTATGCTCAAGAGAGACACCAGCAATTCATTCGTCACTGATCTCTACTGCATACGTGCCATTATAATCTAAAAGGAAGCAACAGAAACAGTGAACATACATCGGAGAATATTGCGGCAAACGATGTTGTGGCTTGAATTATCACTACGGTTCAATGTGATGGAAAGCTCGCCGCTGCCGCTGCACGCATTTTAGGCTGTGGTATAAAACATAGACTTGTGTACCTGCACAAAAACTAAAAGCGGATGCACTATGGTGATTGAGTGTATACTTGTACCCAATATTTTTTTTATTATTTCCTTGTGTATCAATGTTCCCTATATTCGCGTTTTTTTATGTTCTCCTGAAACGCGACACCCACTAACAGCGGGCGCACACTGAAGGTCGCACGCTAGAGTACTGTAAAATATCGACGACCGACAGAATCAAAGCGTAGAACAGGTCGAATAACTAATCCGCAGGGCGAGAAAGATGCTTCGTAATCAGACTTACTTGTACACTGCAACTGAGGCCACAGCGCTTACTTTTTCTTCTTTTCTTTCTTTTTGTATTTTTGACGTATTAGAGGGAGTGGTTCCTAAATTACAGCAAATGTTGGGTTCATTAGGGAACGCCAGACACGCACCAATTTTGCCCGATCACTAACACGCGAGAAAGACGCCGTTTCATTCACATGACAGCGGCCGACAGCCGCTCCATGTAAGGTCTCGTAGAGAGATGAACGTGCGCTCGCGGTGGGAGGCCACAATGGCGGCCGGCCAAATGAGCAGGGAGAAAACATACAAATACAAACGAAAAGCAACATCCTGAAACATAAAATATTAGAATCTTGATATATATGGTCCTGTGATACTTTGACGGAACTGTAGTTTGATTATTATATTTAGTTGCGCTAGATGCGGGGCGTAATCAAACGCGCTTCAGCTTCAGCCACACATGAGCGCCGTCATATCTCCTCTGCATTGCGCAGTTCTCGCGATGCATGCTGGGAAGAGTATGGCCGGTGGTGTCGTTTTAAAACGGTCGTGTCGCGCTTTGTTTCATCGCTGTACCCACGTTTTTACGCTCTCCGATTTGGTGGCGTGCGCTTACCAAGCGTATTGTGTGTCTGAGTCACTCGTGACGGGTGGTACAGTTACCAAAAGGACTCCTAAAGGCTCGCGCGCCGCTGAAAAGAAGCCGTGACGCCGGACGTGGAGCACGGACATGTTTGGCGTGCTGCGTGGCCGCTGCGACGAGACGCATTGCCGATGGCCAATGATAAAGGTTCTTCGCTTACCTGAGAGTGGTGAACATCGTTTGTGTTGTGACTGCTGTAACGAATGCCGAAGACAGCAATAAATGTGACCTAGGTAAGCAATGCTTCCTGTTCAACTATCTATTTGCTGGTGTGTGTTTGTCGTATATTTCACCGTCAATTCTTGCTCATGCTCGCACTGTTCAGTTTTATTTAAGTGAACTACTTGCTTGCTTCATAAACACTGTTGTTTTAATATTTTTATCACTATCAGCCACCGTGTTGGTTATTGTTAAATCTGAAGTTTATGTTGCACTTTTGTGCGGACGCACATTGACCTCATGCACGGAACTGGTGTTTTGTGCTGATATTCATTTTGTAATCACTTGATATTGCATTTTGACTGTTAAACTGTCACATTATTGCGGTGTTGTTTTTTGTACTTGTACTGGAGGGGAGTACGAACTGACTTGAGAATTCATTTTCGTTCAGTTTTTTAATCTTTACTTTTTATTCTTACCGACATTTCCTAGACAGAAGAGTATATTCGCCTTAGGCGTGTTTAATTATTTGTTCTGTGGTAGTTTTTCATCTGTTTGTGGTTTATTTATGTCTCTTTCATTACATGTTAATAGCTGTTGTTTTCAGGGCGACGCTAACACATAACTATGAGATTGTAAGATTACTTTTCTGTCGTTGTAGGCTCCACTACACAGCAAGGAGATCTGAAAATTAGCAACTGACATACTAACAGCAAAGAGACATGATTGTGCTCGACACAGGGATGAGATCGGCCTCCACGTGGAAGTCTAAAACTTATATGTATTTGTATTTGAACATATTGTACACGAACCTTCAACATTTCTCATTTTTTTTTGCCCTATTCCTCGTGATGCTGTAGAAATTTGTGATGCCAGGCAGCGCTGTACTCAGAGGTTTTTTTCATTACTGCTTCATGGCCGTGGAGAAGAAAATAGACCAAGGAAAAATGTAATTTTGCTTGTGAAGGGAGAACTTTGAGTTACCTTGTTTTGTATATGCAAATAAACATGACATTTTCACTAAATGTTTTGTGTCAGCTTTCCTTCTCACAGCTGCTACTCACATCATTTCCAGAATGTGGGTGCTGCCGTCTCATACCTATATATATATATTTTTTCGATAGAAGAAATGTTGCATGCAGAAATGCGTATTCATTGTGAATTGTGCCGCCTTTTCAGATGTGCTTACCACTTGTGCAAAATATAATTATTAGAAATCTCATTGTGATGTAATGACGACGTGATACTTTTTGCAAAAAACTTTTAACATGGTCCGCAGCAAAGAAAAATGTTGCGGGACGAACCTTTGTATTTCATAAATTGTTTTGTGTTTTGCACATTTAACCCAAAATTACCAATTATGTGTCAGCTTATTTCAAAAGGTACAACTCTTGATGCATTGTGCATTATACTAATTCCTGGAAGCTGCCTTGTGTAAATGAGCTGCGCTGTAAAATAGCAAGGTGGCAAAGGTTTCTACGTTGTTAACCAGTCTGACCATGAATATTAAAAAAAAGATAATTTGAGACGAAATGTTGAGGCTAGCTTAGCAGGGCCATTTGAGGAATTATCAGGCATTGCCTGGGATATTATTTGGTGTAGCGAGGTTATGATTTCTGCTGAACAAGTTTTATAATCGCAACATAATTTCAATAATAATAATTAGTACGAATGGCGCCAATGTTTGACTGATTAGCATGTAAATAAACAAGCGTGGTTAACGGCAGAGCTGGTCAATCAGCACGCCATATCCGGTTGCTGGAAGCATTCTGCCACAGAATAGTCTCAAAAACACATACTGTGAACATGCCATAAAATGCATTGCTTTTCCAGTTGAGATATTTACAGAATTTTGCAGCAAACATGCCATAAAATTCATTGCTGTTCCAACTGAGATATTTACAGAATTTTGCTGCAGGTTGTGCAGAAAGAATAACTGAAACAGCAACGCACTTCATTGCAGATTCAATTTCTCGAACTTGGTGCCAGGCACAATTATGGCAAATCGGTATGCTTTTAGTACTAGCTGCCTTCAATGTGCAATTACATGTTCCCAAAGAAATGAAAAAGCTAATTAGTAAAATTTTCTTCCCAAATGTATTGAGTATCGCGCAAATGCTGTCTGTAGCCACTATGAAGTTTTCACAGCAATAAAATGTCATTTTGTCTTAAAACCTGAATATCTTTTTGGTTTTAGACAATGAGTCATGCGTAAGAAATTAGGGCATAACCCCTGCGGCCATATTTAGGAACCTTTTTTTCTGTAATCTTTCGTATAGGCATCCAGTCTTGCACGTTTTCACCCGCACGTCCTTCTGCGCACGCACATGAATTTTGTGCATTGCTCCTTCAGCCATGTATTGAACTTCACTGCAGGGCACTAGCGTAACTCACTGAGCAGCGTTTTCAGAAAAAGTGTATTTCGGAAGATCAGCCGAATTTCAACAACTTTCCGTTGGCTACGTCGAAAGGATACCTTTTTCCGATAACATAAGCTTTTACGACGCTTAATCATAAATTACCTGCTGAGTTACAGCAGTGATTTAACCTTGACCAAAGCGCAAATATAACGCAGCATAGAAGTTATGACTAAGTGCCTTAAATGCCTATATTTTCAGAAGAGTGCATCCTCCTGACGTTGGTAACCGAAAGTTGTAGAAATTCGGCCGATCATTTGAAGGAGAATTTTTATGAAGTTCTGTTCAGTGAGTTACGCTATAGTGCATTGGAGTGAAGTTTGGTGGTTGGCTGAAGAATCAATGTCCTAAATTCATGTACATGCGCAGAAGGACGCACGTGCGAAGCCTTGCAAGACTATGCCTATACGAAAGGTTACATACAAAAAGGCTACGCGTACCTATACTAAAGGTTACTATATAGTAACTTTTAGTATAGGTACACGTAGCCTTTTATTTTATAGGTTACACCTTGGTGAGAGTGTACCCTTCATTAAAGGTTACTTAAATAAAGGTTACTATGTAACTTTTTTTTATAGGTGCACAAATTTGTGAGAATATACCCCTTTAGTAAACGTTACCGTGCTAAGAGTGTAGTGCTGAGACCACCGAAGCGTTCACTGTCGGTGCGCGTTAGTGTCATAATGCAGTACTTCTCTTTTCTGCTCGTAGGCGGCGGCACCGCCCCGAGCAAGAGCGCGGGTACACGGAGGAGTGTTAGATATATAAGGCGCGTCTGTGTAGCTCTCTGCAAATGCGTTTGTGGCGCAACGCTCGGCGATCTATCGTCGCGGACCGAGAGGTCGTGGGTTCGATTTCAAAATTTTGCATGTTTGTGGAACTTTTTCTTCTGGTTTCTTTCTTTGTATTATGTTCTATGACGTATTTCCGTGACGGAAATACGTCAGTGAAGTCTTGGTGGACCCCGGCATAAAACACTTTCGTGTTAAAAGACTCCTAAAGGCGCGCGCGCCACTGAAAAGAAGCCATGACGCCGGGCGTGGAGCAGGGACATGTTTGTAGTGCTGCGTGGCCGCTGCGACGAGACGCATTGCCGATGGCGAATGGTAAAAGTTCTTCGCTTACCTGAGAGTGGTGAGCATCGTTTGTGTTGTGACTGCTGTAATGAATACCGAAGACAGCAATAACTGTGACCTAGGTAAGCAATGCTTCCTGTTCAACTATTTATTTGCTGGTGTGTGTCTGTCTTAAATTTCGCCGTCAATTCATGCTCATGCTCGCACTGTTCAGTTTTATTTAAATAAACTACTTGCTCGCTTAATAAACACTGTTGTTTTAATATTTTTTTAGCACTATCAGTCACCGTGTTGGTTATTCTTACATCTCAAGTTTATGTTGCACTTTTGTGTGGACGCACAACATTGACCTCATGCACGGAACTCGTGTTTTGTGCTGATATTCAGTTAGTAATCACTTGATATGGCGTTTTGACTCTTAAACTGTCACATTATTGCAGTGTTGTCTTTTGTACTTGTACTGGAGGGGAGTACGAACTGGCTTGAGAATTCATTTTCGTTCAGTTTTCTAATCTTTAATTTTTATTGTTACCGACATTTCCTAGACAGAAGAGTATATTCACTTTAGGCGTGTTTAATTATTTGTTCTGTGGTAGCTTTTCATCTGTTTGTGGTTTATTTATGTCTCTTTCATTACATGGTAATAGCTGTTGTTTGCAGGGCGACGCTAACAAGTAACTATGAGATTGTAAGATTACTTTTCTGTCGTTGTAGGCTCCACTACACAGCAAGGAGATGGGAGAATTAGCAACTGACATACTAGCACCAAAGAGACATGATTGTGCTCGCAACAGGGATGAGATCGTTCTCCTCGTGGAAGTCTAAAACTTATATGTATTTGTATTTGAACATATTGTACACGAACCTTCAATATTTCTCTTTTTTTGCCTCATTCCTCGTGATGCTGTAGAAATGTGTGCTGCCAGGGAGCGCTGTACTCAGATGTTTTTTTCATTATTGCTTCATGGTCGTGAAGAAGAAAACAGACCAAGGCAAAATGTAATTTTGCTTGTTAAGGGAAAGCTTTGAGTTACCTTGTTTTGTATATGCAAATAATGTAATCATGACATTTTTACTAAATGTTTTGTGTCAGCTTTCCTTCTCACAGCTGCTACTCACATCATTTCCAGAATGTGGGTGCTGCCGTCTCATGCCTCTAATTTTTTTTCGATACAAGAGATGCTGCAGGCTGAAATGCGTATTCATTCTGAAATGTGCCGCCTTTTCAGATATAATTTCCACTTGTGCAAAATATAATTATTAGAAATGTCACTATGATGGGATGACGACATGATACTTTTTGCAAAAAACTTTCAACATGGCCCGCCGCAAAGAAATATGTTGTGGGACGAAACTGTATACGATGCATTCACCTATACAAAAGCAACATACTGTGTATTTCAGCAATTATTTTTGTGTCTTGCACATTTATTCCAAAATTACCAAGTATGTGCCAGCTTCAAAAGGTACAACTGTCTTGATGCATCGTGCATTCTATACTAATTCCTGGAAGCTGCCTTGTGTAAATGACCTGCGCTGTAAAATAGGTAGGTGACAAAGGTTTACACGTTGTAAACCAGTCTGTCCTTGAATATTAAAAAAGAGAATTTGTGACGAAATGTTGATTTCTGCGGAACAAGTTTTATAGTCATCGCGACAGAATTTCAGCAATAATCATTAGTACGAATTGTGCCAATAAAGTCGAATAATCATAATTAGTACGAATATTACCAATGTTTCACTGATTAGCATGTAAATAAACAATCGTGGTTAACGGCAGAGCTGGTCAATGAGCACTCCATATCCGGTTGCTGGAAGCATTCTGCCACAGAATAGTCTAAAAAACACATACTGCGAACATGCCATAAAATGCATTGCTGTCCCAGTTGAGATATTTACAGAATTTTGCAGAAAACATGCCATAAAATGCATTGCTGTTCTAGCTGAGATAGTTACAGAATTTTGCTGCAGGTTGTGCAGAAAGAATAACTGAAACAGCAACGCACTTCATTGCAGATTCAATTTCTCTAAATTGGTGCCAGGCACAATTATGGCAAATCGGTATTCTTTCACTACTAGCTGCCTTCAGTATGCAATTACATGTCCCCAAAGAAATGAAAAAAAGCTAATTAGTAAAATTTTGTCCCCAAATGTATTGACTATCGTGCAAATGCTGTCTGTCGCCGCTATGAAGTTTTCACAGCAATAAAATGTCATTTTGTCTTAAGACCTGAATATTTCTTTAGTTTTCGACAATGAGTCATGTCCAAGAAATTAAGGCATAAGCCCTGCGGCCATTTTTAGGGACTTTTTTTTTTAGTCTTTCGTGTAGGCATCCAGTCTTGCACGTTGTCACCCGCGCGTCCTTCTGCGCATGTAGATGAATTTTGCACATTGCTCTTTCGGCCACCCATTAAACTTCACTGCAGGGCACTAGCGTAACTCACTGAGCAGCGATTTCATAAAAATTGTATTTCAGAAGATCATCCGAAGTTCAACAACTTTCCGTTAGCTACGTCGAAAGGATACCTTTTTTCCGATAACATAAGCTTTTATGACACTTAGTCGTAATTTCCCTGCTGAGTTATAGCAGTGCTTTAACCTTGACCAAAGCGCTAATATAACGCAGCAGAGAAGTTATGACTAAATCTCTTAAATGCCTATATTTTCAGAATCGCGTATCCTCCTGACGTTGGTAACCGAAGGTTGTAGAAATTCGGCCGATCACTTGAAGTAGAATTTTTATGAAGTTCCGCTCAGTGAGCTACGCTAGTGCATTGCGGTGAAGTTTGGTGGTTAGCCGAAGAATCAATGTCCTAAATTCATGGACATGGGCAGATGGACGCACGTGTGAAGCCTTGCAAGACTGTATGTCTGCACGAAAGGTTACATTCATAAAGGATACGTGTACCTATACTGAACGTTACAATATAGTAACCTTTAGTATAGGTACACGCAGTATTTTATTTTATAGGTGCACAAAATTGTGAGAATATGCCCCTTTATTAAACGTTACTTAAGTAAAGGTTACAATTTTATGCCCAACTTATAGGTTACAAATTTGTGAGAGTATGCCCTTTATTAAAGGTTACTTAAATAAAGGTTACTACGTAACTTTTCTATATAGGTGCACAAATTTGTGAGAATATACCCCTTTAGTAAACGTTACCGTGCTAAGAGTGTTCCTGTGATGCTTGTGCACAGCTAACTCAGCAAGGGTTGCTGCAAGGCAGTAGTTACATGAGTTCACCTTTAACGCTTGAACTTGAGCAGCCAATGGCTGAACTTAGAGCCGACGATGGTTTTGCTAGGCACCTGCAACCGGGTAATCTTCGAGTGGGACAAAGCCGGATTGCAAGCGCAAGTGGCTCAGTCAGCTAAGGCGTTGCGCTGCTGAGCACGAGCTCGCGGGATCGAATCCCGGCCGCGGGAGCCGCATTTCAATGGAGTCGAAATGCGAAAACGCCCGTGTGCTTGCGTTGTAGTGCATGTTAAGGAACCCTAGGCGGTCAAAATTAATCTGGAGCCCTACACCACGGCGTGCCTCATAATCAGAACTGGTTTTGGCACGTAAAACCCCAGAAAGAACAACGGACAACAAGCGCATCAGTGGAATTCAACGGCGAAGCGGTGGCGGCGGCTGCGCTGACTCGAACCGGAAGCAGATATAGTAGACGGCGCATCCCACAATCCCTCGCTATTTTATGGTTCACCTATTTCTCACCGCCCCGTTCCAAAGGGGATGCCATTAAATCGTCATCAGCAGCAGCAGCAGCTGCGCCAGAGATGAGCTAGGCTATGCCTCATAAATCGCTCGTTTCGGCGGTGGAAGTACCATTTGTCGTAACGTTGCTTCGATACGAATCGAATTATCGACAATGTCAATCTTCAAATGGGTTCTGCCGTGACGCTTGGAAACACTACGATAAACGGTTCGAAAAATAATTGCAAAATGATCGAGAAATAATGGTGATTAATTAAAACTAAAAAACATTTTATCACTATTATTTTCCGATCATACTGCAATTATTTTTCGAACCGTTTACTCGTAGTCTTTCCAAGCGTTACGGCAGAACCCACTTGAAGATGGACATTGTCGATAATGCCATTCGTATCGAAGCAACGTTACGACAAATGGTACTTCCACCGCCGAAACGAGCGATTTATGAGGCATAGCCTAGCTCATCTCTGGCGCAGCAGCTGCTGCTGAAGATTGAATGGCATCCCCTATGAAACGTATTAAGAGTATAATCATTTTTCCCCTTCGAAATCAACCTTGTACCGCTATCTATGAGTAGAGATGTGGTCGTGTGAATCTCTTCCGTGCTTTTTTTTTTTAACCGATGTTGCACCTTCTTTCCACAGGCTGTGCAATCTAGGGGAACGCCAGGAATGCCATTAAGTGATAATTATTCAATAGCAACTTTGAAATAAAGTGGCAGTTGCTTCGGAGACATGCCGTACCCACCGGCGAGCATGGGATGACGGGCGACTTTAAGCGGGCTTATTGTAATTAGAAAATTGAAGCAAGCTCTCCGTACAAGACATATAAACTTCTGGATATCGAAACATGCGATTACGCGTGGAAGTGTGGCACGACGAATTTCGGTATCAGAGAGCGCGAGACCTTAATTAATCGACTTGTTTAATATTTTCATTAGACGAAAAGTTTAAATGAGAAAATTCGAGTGAAACACGAAAAACTCCAGATACAGCTTTCTGTTGCTCCGTACGTGCTAAATAAGTTTTTCCGAGCGTGAAAGAAGCCCGCGAATACACGCAAAGTGGCTCGAGCGGCCAGTCGCATGGCAATTTTGCGTGTACTCGCGGGCTTCTCTCTCGTTCGGAAAATCACTTTTATGGAGCACGTATTCAGCAACAGAAAGCTGTATCGGGAGTTTTCATGTTGGTCTACAATTTTCTCATTGACGCTTTTCATCAAATTAAAATGTTTATAAGGTTCTTTAATTATGATCATTATTTAATTAGGCGAAATGCAGAAAATAATCTCAGAATCCCCAAGCGAAGGCAAACAACAGCCCCTAAGTTCTGTCCGGATACGTTACATTTGCATATTTTTAATGCTGATGCATGATAGTCTGAACACCCTGTACATAAACGATAGTTTGGAATTTCAACTGATGAAAACAAACTTGCCTACGCATCGAGCTTATTAAGCTGCATTTTTCACTATGTTGAAAGAGTGAAATACAACAGGCGTGTGGTTATCGCAGATTTCAAAGGCCTTTACGCACACACAAGTATGACAAGTAAACGCGTTACAATCAAGAGAAACCTGCTGCACCACTTACCCAATCAGATGTCTCTCTTCAAGTTGACTCGTTGGTTGTATAGGGTTGGCGGTGAGGCTGGTGGTGCAGGGCCTCCTCGGGGTTGCGGGCTTTCGGATTGCGAGAGGACGCGTCGGCTCGAAGGTGTCAACTACTGTCAGGTCTTGGCTGTGGCAGGGGTTGAGAACGGCCAGCGCGCAGAGGTGGAGCAAGTAGAGCTGGGTGAGAAAAAGAGTAAAATTACATGGGCAACGTCTCTCTGTATAGTGCAACTATTTAAGCATGATCGGCAACATTCGACGACAATACGTCACGTGTAATTGCTCCGCAAAGCACCGGATATGTAGACAGAGAGAACTTATTTGAAGGAAGGCAGAGGTCTGCGTGCTATATCTACCCTGCTGCACTGCACAGAGGATATGTAAATGAACTCTCCTGTAAACAAAGTTCTAACTGAAAAGTATTGAGCGCGGCGGTAGGTTCTTAAGAATAATGCAGTGATAGTAAAATAACATAAGTAGTGCTTACGAACAAGTTAGTCCCTAACATGTAAGACTAGTTTTTTGTAGTTGCTGCATGGTAAATTGGTACAGACAGTCTTGCGCAAAACAGACACTACCGTTTGGCGCGCATGCCGACACGTACGTTTCTAAACTCTCCTCATTAGGGGCATAAAGTTTGTAGGTTTAAATAATTTTAGAATCAGGTATTTTTTGCCGCACGAAAATGTCCAGAATTTAAATTGGCTTAAAAAAGCTATGGCCTTATTTTGCCGATGGATTCGCCTTTTTCGTCGGCTGAAAATTACGCCAAGAATAAATTTGCAGCACTAACAGCGGAGTGAGTACGGTTGGAAAATGTTCGAGCCAAAGGCGAAGTGTGAAAAAAAGTGACGGCTGAAATCAATCGCTAGAAAACACGGCCCCTCATTCGGATAGTCGGACGCCGAGCGAGTTGCCAGTGATAGTGCCGAGTCTAGTGGCCTCTTCGACTGGTCGCCTCCATCCTCCAAACCCAAGAGGCGCGCAGATATTGGGTCTTCGCATTCGGAGGCCGAGGACAAGCACGCAAACCAAGCGTATAACACGCTCTCGGGGGGGGGGGGGGGGGGCAATACCAGATGCGAGACCATCCGATTTGGCCTTTAATGCCATAGTTAAAGCTCCCGGCACTGCCGCGAAAAACGGCGGTCTCGAGATGCCAGCATGCAGCGCTTACGGTGAGCCGTCTGTGCAGGGTCGTAGTGCAGGGTCGCAGGGCGTAGTGCAGGGTCGCCAACAGCGGCGACCCTGCCCTACGAGGACGTGTCGGGAAACGCTTTCCACATCCAGCGGCCGTGCGCTTTCAATCTCGGAGACTGCTCGGACCACAGGGCTCGGAGTGCCTGAGAGCACTCGGCGTGAGAGGTGAGCGACCGTGAAGAACCAGCAGAACGCAAGGCTCTTGTTGAACCGGCCGAAGACACGGCGGCTCGCTACAGAAGTCTAGAACGCTCCGGAACTACCAGCCGAAAATGCCATAAGCGAGTGCGAAAGAATAAAAACCAACCTATCGGAACGCTTGCCCGGGGCACCCTCTGTCCCTACACCGTACGGCAATGCTGGCGCCAGGCGGTGCGGCCTGGTACAGGGCGCTATAGGGATCGAAATTATCCAAGAGAAAGGCGGAGGATGGCAAACATCATAGCCAAAGCGACCGGCGTTGCGGGAACAACTTTGACTTCAATTTCTTACTAATTACGGCAGATGAGTAAGTAATATCTCTGCCGCATTTCTACGAAATTTTCGGAAGCGTTCGGTCGACAATAACTGTCCCATTACAAAATCTCTAAAAATGCCAAGTTTCTTGCAAAATAGATATCCGATTCCCCTTTAGAAACAAAACATGTATCCGCATCGTTCAACGCCAACACTATAAAACTCTTAAATACTAAAAACATATGCTCTTTCGATTAACAAAACAACAGAGTGAGACATGAACATAGAACATATAATATACTGAAAGAAAAGAGGTCCTATCTCTTGAACACTGCCTCCTATATTACGAAGTAAGCAGCCAAACTATTAGATGACTATACTCGTAATGCCTCCCTCTCATTCGCCGTATGTATTGAACAAAGCGATCGCATTCTCGATAACAGAAATCGAAGAACAAAATTTTTAAGGTTATTATTATTACAGTCTAACACGACAAATTTTATCTCTGTTCTTATTTTCATCCGGCAGTCACGCTCTATATTTTTGTCATCACTGCATTCCATAAATATTTTTTAATTATATCACTATTACTTTTCGATCATTTTGCAATTATTTTTCCAACCCCGTAGTCGTAGTGTTTACAACCTGCTCTCGCTGAGTTGGCCGGAGTGCCATTAGACAATGCTTTTAGCAGACGTAGTCGCTTGTCATCAGTTCTCGATCCTCGCTTTCTACAGCTCTCACCCATTCTCGAAGGCGTTCGAGGTAATTTGGAGCTTTAGAAGTTCGAGCGTTTCCCGCGCAGTACATATATCCACTGTTACAGTTTGGCACGAAGCATAGGCACCCCATTTTCGATAATCAGTGAACGCATACACCGCGAACACTTACTACGCAGGGGAGCAGTGGAGGAACTGCAGAACTTACGAAGGGATGATTCTGACGGCTCGAAGCGAGCGGCAGACTCTACTCTACTCTGCTGTTCCTTCTGTCCACGTTTCCCCAAACATGCCGCAGAAACATAATGAAATCTTCTTTCGCCGCACAATGGCTATGTATCGCATACTCTGATCGGCACTTTTTGTGGCGCATCACTATAAAGTCGAACAAATTCTCGGTTTTCCATGCGTCCGAAAATTTTAAAAGCACCAAGTGTTGTGTTCTATACGCCCATGGTTAGGGTTGCGGATCGTCTACTCGTTCTATACACGCCTGCCTGCCATCGCAAATCGTCTGATCTTTCAAGTGCGCTAGTTTCTTGCTCTTATTGCCGCATAAAAAGCATCTGATCCTGAAAATTAATCTTGCGAAAAATGTTTATACAAACACGGTCTACAGGTCTTTTATTCCTTGAGTGCAGACGGCGCTGGCGCAAAACGTTTTGCAGCATCCGACAACCCAGCGCAAGCGGCCAGTAGCAGACGACGCCCGGCGGCGTATTTCCAATTGCTAGTAGATACAGCGCTTGACCACTGGCGCCACGCTGCGCCGCTCGCGCGTACCATGTTTCTAGCCGCCGCCGTTGGAACGGAGGAGGTGTTGACGGAGAAAACGCTGGGCTGGTGGTGACTTGCCTGCTGTTGGGATCGGTGGTATTATAAACGCATCACTGTTTTGATGATACAAATATAATCTCACTATCAGGGAGCGAGCAGTCTACCTGACTGGAGCAGTATTTTTTTATTTGGGGTGTTGCGGAGCGCAGCGTAGCAACACCCCAACGACCGCCGCCTCGCGTTGGCGCCCGGCACCACGGCTGCCGCCGTGGCACCGGGGCTCAAGCGACCGCACTGGCAAACAGAGAGGGAAAAAAAGAAAAGCGTGATATTAAGAAAAAACGATATTCTAGCCACAGCGGGATTCGAACCAGGGTACTCGCAATCCTGAAGCGAGCGCCGCAACCACTCAGCCATACAGCCACTTTTTTTTCTTTATGCATGGAGAATTTAGTAGTTACATTCGGAAAATTAGTTGTGTA